>NW_004524726.1:3954707-3955455 GCF_000260255.1 Octodon degus
GGAAAGAGGGACAGACAAGAGGGGAGGGAAATGGGAAAAAGAAGAACTAAGATCATGTACAGATACAAATCCCCTAGGATGGATGTGATCATTGTGCATGTCTAAATTGTAATAATAAATTTAATTATAAAAAGAAAAGGCAATAAGGCAAGAGCATTAAAATAAATTTTAAATAACTTCACTTAGAACAAAACTTTAAAATACTAGAATGTAACATAGCATTTATTTTTGCTAAGCTCTAGTGTACTTTTTCCATGTTGAAAGGACGAGGCTTTTACACTGATGCTACTAAATGTGAAAACCTAAGGATGCTAAAAATGTATTAATATGTCCATTATAGTATGTTGAATTGAATATCCACTCTGAACATTATTGGTATGAAATTTAACCAAGTGAATGACTCAGTCCTTCTAGGTGGCCAGTTTTTTGACTGGTGTAACTTGGTTGTCCCTGCCTCTTGTCTATTGATGTAACATCTCATTTTGCTCAACTCATAACTCACTTCTTTTCTTAGTTCCTAATAAAATATTTATTCATCTCAAGATGTTGGGTTAGTCCCTGTGTAGAGCATCTGCTATAAATGGAATGGAGAAGAAAGTGTTGGTCTAGTCCTTTCCCTTCTCTGCTTCCCAACTCTCCCTCCTGCTCCACCTTAATTCTCCTTGAGGTGCAACAGTTCTCTAATTTCTGGTCCCTCTTCTACCTAAAGCTAAAGCCAAGTTTTTTTTCCCATAGTTTTGTTGAGAAA
>NW_004524726.1:3955555-3956683 GCF_000260255.1 Octodon degus
GAGAGAGAGAGAGAGAGAGAGAGAGAGAGAGAGAGAGAGAGAGAGAGAGAGAAATTAAGAGTTTTGCTAAATATGTATAAAAGAATTTTGAGGGAACAACAAGTCCACTTCCTCACCATATGAGTTAGCTCCCACTGCTGGTGGCAGGGGCAAATATTAGATCTGAAGTCCCACAAACCTGCTTTTTATAAAAAGACAAGGTCTCACTATGTAGTTCAGGCTGTCCTTGAAACCACTATGTTTCCCAGAACAGCCTTGAACTGAGTGATATGTCTGCCTCAGCCTCCCATGGGCTGGGATATAGGCTTGCACCACCATGCAGCTTGTATTTTCTGCTATAAATGCTCCCCAGTTTGTCCAGTTGTTCTATTTTGGTTTTTTTCATAATTTACCAGTCGAAAAGGATTAATCAGGGAATAAAGAAGACCGTCACTGAAAAAAGATGAGGCCACCAGTATCAGCCTGTCAATTTACTACAGACTGAGCATTATACTGAAATTATCTCATTTATGTCTTATAAAAATTCTGAGGAAGGAATCCTTATCCCTACTTTGCAGATTAGTAAAATAAGGCTTAGCAGGATTAAGCGATTTATCCATGATCATTCAACTAGAAAATGGTAGGAAAAGGATAGAAATCCAGGCAGCCAGATTCCAGGATCTGAGTACTTAATCTGTATACTATAGTAGAATGAAATTATGAGGGAGGACGTATAATTGCAATAACATGCAATCCAGAGAAAGCACCAAGAGATGACAGGGAGCATCTTGCTGTTTTGCTGGTAGGGGCTGCTTTGAGCCTACTTCTTAACACTTACTTTGCTCTAGGCAAGAATTCAAAAAATTTTATAGCTCTAAAATTTCGCTATGTGCCATATGTGATAATATGTGGAAGGTAAAATTGACATAAGTCAAGTGGGTAAATATCCTAGTGAACATTTGTATATCGTTATACCACAACTAAACAGCAAGGAAAATGAGAGTGATGTATAGGGCAGGGCTTCATTTGGAGGTAGAGAAAGGCTATAGGGGCTTCCATTATCCACACCCAGAGTCAGGCGCAGAGATCGGGTGGAAGGCAGAAGCTGTGAGAAAGGGAGAGTGAATCTCTCTCTCTCTCTCTCTCTCT
>NW_004524726.1:3956783-3958681 GCF_000260255.1 Octodon degus
ATTAAGAGAAATTAGCTGTATATCTATTATTGTAAATATTTTGTATATACAGATACAAAATGATCCTTCAGTTGTATCCCCTTTTTTTGTTTAGTTTTGTCAGAGATGGGTATTCCCCTGCCATTTAAATATTGTAAGTGTGTGAATTCACCCACGTACGATATCCTATTTACAAACAGATTGTAGCTATATATCTATCCTAACCATTTTGAACACACAGACACAAAATGATCATTCATCTATATCCCCTTTTTTGTTTAGTTCCATCATTTAAATATTATAGATGTGTGAACTCAGCAAAATATTCCAAAATAATCCAGTAGTCCATAACAGTATTGGGTCTTCCGCTTGACTGGCAATGTCAGAAGTTGTTGAGTTGAGTCCCCTATAGCTCAACATAGCAACTTGGCTTTATTTCTTATACTTCGTTTTTATACTTTTCTGCTGGATGGTTAAGACCAAGATAAAGCAGTTCACAGTTGGTTAGTTCACAGTTGTCAGTATATATAGTTAGTCAGGGTGAGAATCCTTCCAATTAACGGCTAGATTTGAACTTTAAGCCTGTATCATTCTTCTTTGTTGGGGGCTGCAGAAGCTAAGAAATTGATCAAATGTGTATAGGTGGGACTAGGCCTCAGTGACTAAAGCAAACAAGGTACCTCGGTCCTGAGATAAACATCTTGTCTGGTTAAGGTCAGCTAGTCTCTAGACAACTTTGTGTCACGTGTTACTAACTTTGCAAAAGTATAAATAAACGTAGGTTTTGTTGTGGTGTTGCATTAGTCTTGTGCATCAGGCAGACCAGCAACCACCTGGCCCAGCTTTTCTCTTCTTGTCTATCTTTCTCTTTCCTGCCACCATTTCTTCCCAGGTAGAACCAATTACAGTGAAACCAACAGATCCCTACACCTCGTGTGTTCTGTGAAACACCAAACTATGTAATAATTATCTTTTGAACTTGAGTAGCTAGGCTATCGACTTATCAATCTAAAACAATATTTAATATATTCACTATAAAAAATATTATTTTGTATCATCATTGCCAGTTATCTTGGCTATGCTTTTCAACTTGACCGAAAGCTTCTTGGGGCAAGATTGCTTTTGTCTTGCACACTATTTTCACCATGAAACATGTTTCCTGAAAACTTAATTCTTATTCTTTACAAGACTGTGGAGACCTTGACTGCCAACAGTGTGCCAAGCACTATTTTATGTAGTGACTGTAAGATGAAAAACATTGTACTTTACCTCATGTTGCTTAGAGTTGAATTGCTCCTTAATTGATCTAGTTCTACTTTGTCCTTTTCATCAGCTGGAATCTTTTCAAGGAGGAATGTTGACTCCAGAGACCAAATCTCAGAGGGTTAGGAATAAAGCTTAGTCTTGGAGATGGCTGAAATCTGGGAGATGTGTGGTCAGCCATCCAAAGGTCAGTTTCACCCTGTGGGATTTGTTTCCTTTCCAATATGAAACAGTAGCCACCTGCATTTCAGATGTATCCCTCAATATTTATCACCTTTCCTGCTTCCCAAGTAAGAAATCCTTGGAAACCCTCTCATTGGCTATGCTTGTGCTAAGTATACTTCTCTTAGCCACTTGGAGGGAAGTAGCTAAGACTTTTTTAGTTTGAGTCCCTGTCCCTGCACCAACCAACACCCGCAGTATCTGGAGGAAAATGGCACCTTCCAATCTCAGCCACACTGATGGGGCACAGCCCGTATGGGAGCAGATGATTGTCTGGGCAGACAAAATTTACTATTTGTCTCTCTGTTCTCATTCCTCATTCTCAATCTACCAACTCCTTTATCTGATTTCATTTAATATTTGTTAAATGCTCACGTAGTGTAAAATATTGTTCTGGGCTCTTAGACTAAACCTCTCTCTGTCTCTGTCATTCT
>NW_004524726.1:3958781-3961172 GCF_000260255.1 Octodon degus
TTGGTGAACAAGTAAAGGAATAAATAATATTTATGCTCTCTCTCTCTCTCTCTCTCTCTCTCTCTCTCTCTCTCTCTCTCTCTCTTCTTTCTCCTTCCCTGTTCTCTCTCTCCCTCTCCTATTCCTCTTTCCCTCCTTTTGCTTCCTTTCTTTACTCTTTCCTTCCTTGGTAGATGTATCCTTAAACTTTCTCCTGTTCTCAGAATCATAAATATGTTTATGTCATCTCAGGTAATGAAAAGGATTTGTAAGGAGCCTAGGAAAGTAAGGAGAAAGTCCAGTGACTAAACAAGAAACCTGAGATGGTAAAGGTTTTCTCAAGAAGTCAGACCTCAAGGAGACCTGACCCAGCATCCGGCTGCCAGCTAGTAGCATCTCATTATGCACTGTCTTAGTTGCCTTTCTCATCGCTAAAACAAAATAACCCACACTCACAGTGGGAGCAGGGAAAGTTTATTTTGGCTGTCAGTTGGTAATGGTTTCAGTCCATAGCTGGCTGCTCCAAGACCGGGTGTCACAGCAGAGGAGCACGACAAAGAAGAAACTGTCCATGGCAGGGTAGGCAGGAAGAAGCACTCAGCAAGCCTCCCTTTCCCTTTTGTCCTATTCAGCCTAAAAACCTCTTGGGTGTCACCACCTCACCAGGGTGGGGCTTCCATCATCCCTACTCAAATCTATGCTGAACCAGTTAATTTTCACACTCCCTTACCCCACATTTCCATACCCTAGAGACACATCTAGTCACCTTTCAACCCCCTGACCCCATGAGCATAGGAGGCTTTGCCAGGATAGCTGGACACAAGCTATACTGTGTACCTTCTTCATTAACAAGCTTCTGCTGTCTATGACTTTTCTTGCCTTTACTAATACTTAATCCTCTTTTGTGCTTAATGTCATATTCTTATTCAAAACTACCTCATAGCTTTGTCTTCCCTCTTTATACATCACAGCTTTTACTAAATAATTCAAGAATGTGCAGTTCATTCAAAGAGTATGTAGACCACCTTGGATACCTTTCCAGTATGTCCCAAAGTCATCCATTCTTCTACATGCTAAACACTCAGCATCACATTGTACCCAGCGATCTCTTTCTTACAAGATCTCAGTTAGTAGTCATACCTGTGTCAAATAAGTCAACTAAAATTTTCTTTCTTGACAGCATGAGAAGTTTGTTTTGTTTTACCATTTCATTTGAAAAGGCAATGATGTTAGGAAGACAGGCCTGTGGTTCTCTTTTTTGATTAGTTCCTTCACTGGTTTCGGTAGCAGGATACTTATTTCCAGAAATCATTTTAGGAGTACTGCTTCCCTTTCAATTCCATTGTAGTGTGAATAATAGTGGAGTTGTATCTTCTCTAAAATTCTTGTAGAATTCAGCATTGGTCTACCAGGATCTGGGCTTTTTGTGTTGTATGATTTTAATTGCATTTTCAATTTCATTCACTGATATTGGCTTATTTAAAATTTTTATATATATTTTTTATTCAACTTTGGTAATTCATATGTGTCTGTGAATCCATCCACTTCTTTGTTTTCTATCTTACTAGAGTAAAGATTCTCAAAGTAAATATTGATGATCTTCTGGATTTCTGTAGGACCCATTGTATTTACCCTTTTTATTTCTCACTGCATGAACTTGAATCTTCTTTTTTTGACAAGATTAGTTAATGGCTCATAAAATTAAAATTAAATTTTATTGAATCTTTCAAATAACCAAATCTTCAATTCATTTATTTTTTCTATTGTTTTCTTTATCTCAACTGTATTAATTTCCACTCTTTATAATTTCCTCCCTTGTATGAGCTTTGGTCTTGATTTGTTCATCTTTTTCTAGAAGATTGAGGCTCAACATGCTGTGGTTTGTTTGACCTTGTTCTGTTTACCTGATGTGAGAGTTCACCACTGTAAAATTTTCTCTTAGGAATACTTTCATTGCATGAAAAATATGTGTTTTTTTTATAGAATGGGACATTACTCAGCCAAAAAGAGGGACAACTTGAGACCTTTATAGCTACATGGATGGACCTTGAGAACATACTCTTAAGTAAAATAAATTGGACACACATGTATAAATACCATATTGTCTCTCTGATATGACAATCTGAAAGTGTAAATAAGAACCAAAATATGTAATAGTTATTATGAAATAGGACACATTTGTTCAAAGGGAAAGGAACTTGAGGGAGTAGAAGGGGAAATTTTAAAAATGATGGAAAAGAATAAAATGAAAGTAAAACTTTCATTATTAGCTACAGCCATTAGACAAGAGAAAGAAATAAAAAGAATAAGAATAGGTAAAGAAGAAGTTAAATTATCTTTATTTGCAGATGACATGATACTTTACTTGGAAGACCCAAAAAACTCCACCAAGAAGCTACTAGAATTAATACA
>NW_004524726.1:3967022-4033550 GCF_000260255.1 Octodon degus
CTCTCTCTCTCTCTCTCTCTCTCTCTCTCTCTCTCTCTCTCTCTCTCTCTCTCTCTCTCTCTCTCTCTCTCTCTCCCGAGGATATTTCTGTGTATTCCAGGCTGGTCTTTAATGTGTAGGTAAATCTGGGTTTGAGTTCACTATGTAATCCCAGACTGGCCTTGCACTCATGGGGATCCTCCCGTCTCAGCCTCCTGAGTGCTGGGATTACTGGAATACACCACCACACCTATATGCTTAGAATAAACTTTTAGATTTTGTGTATTACATTTTTATAAGGAAAATAAATGCCTTTAAAAAGTCTTTATAACCCCTGATCTTTTCTGCTTTATTTTAGAGTCACAGCATTGTGTAACCTTTAAGTGCTGGTTTATTTGAACTATCTCGCTGCACATGAATCTGGTGCTTTCTGTGTTTCATTCCTGCCCTTCCCATCTCTAATCTGTCAGGCAGTCCTGAATCTACACCATCGGGCTTATTTGTGCTACTGCTCTATCCTTTTATCGTGGTTCCATTGACTCACACCCAAGGATGTCAAGAGAATAAATAGACCAATAAAACAAAGGAATATAGTTCCAGATTTAAAAAGAAAGAAACATACAAAAAAGACATAAATCATACTGTATGACAGTGTCCCAGAAGATTGCATGGGAGGATCTTTGCATTTCCTGTAGAAGAAAAGAAAAATGGAATTTCCATCCTTACGTCAGCACTAGATAGCCAGAGGTATTGTATGTGGGGGACTAAAAAAGAAAAAACAGCATCAGAAATAATTGTGGCTACAACAAGTACAGTCCCACGGAGGATGATAACACACTTCTCAGAAGGTGGCCTTATAATCTGAGACAATTAAAGGATGAGTCTAATCTCAATTTCACATAAGAAATTCTTAATCATGAACATTTCCTCATAATAGGACATGGACCCTTACGGCATCTGCTTGCCGTATCAATTTCCTATCACTTAATGTCACACCTGTATAATGGAGACTCATGTCTCAAGGACCATTTCCCAGATAAACAAAGGCACTTGTCCAAGGGAAATAAACACCTGGCATAAGGTTTCTAAGAGCTCAAATAAAGATAAATTTGTTAACCTGACCCAAATGTTCTCTGGACCTCAAATTAATCTAATGTTATCTGACATTTGCCACTTTCTCTATCTCACTCAAAAAGCCCACTCTTTGGCCAGGGCCTCATCACTCTTTTTCCAGAAGTGACTGTTGTTTTACATCCTGTTGCTCAAATGCTGTTTGGGTAAGGTACACCGCAGTCTCCTAAATGGAGCAGAACGCCATTCTCAGTCATTTTTAATCTAATGTTTGTTCCTGGAATTAATGCTAATGTAAGGCTAAGCTGAACATCAAAGGGGAACTTCTTTTTTTAGGTTCTCTACATGACTTGATTTAGAAATAAATTGTATTAGCATTTAAAAATGCACATTAACGATTTCTTAATTTAAGCTCATGGTTTTACAGTTGAAGAAACTCAGACTCCAAGAAGTCAGCTCTTCAAGGTCAGGGTATCTTAGTATCGGAATGCTAACTTACACAAGAACATAATTCTGTTTTACATTCATAGAAAAAGTAAAACAATTTTATTGCTCAAATATTTTGTATGCATTTTAATGTTTGGTCTTAATAAACAGTTTTTTCATCAACAGAAAGCTGAATTGGTGAGCAGCCAGCAAGCTCTGATATAGAACCTGACAGCTTCGATAGATTTAAAAATCAATAATTAACTTACCTTTCTAGGTACCCCGAGCTCTTAGAAAGACAGCAATGCAGACAGATAGAAAAACCACTGAAGTCACCAAACTAGATAAAGAAAACATTTGCCTCAGTTTCTTTCCCTCACTCAGTAAGAGCAAATTTACCAATTAATGCTATTATTACTATTATTAGTATTATGTAACTAGCCTTAATGTCTTCCCAAAACAAGCTCCAAAAGGCAGTTTACAGCACTCCAGAATTTGTTCTGCTTTTTTGATCAAAGGCTGGCTGCTGTTATGCAGAGACCTGGGATCTGCGAACAGAGGCTTTCTAATAGCTAAGACTGTAATGCAAGCTTCACCTCATCTCTCGCTGTGGAGCTTGAGTGTATCTCCTGCCTGGGACAGAAAGGTTGGCTCAGGTACTGCAGAAAAGAGCACTAGTGTCACCCAGCAAGTCCTTCTATCTCTGACGTCCAGATAGCATGTGTCACCTGCAGGCTCTCCTGGGCTCGGCAGCTTTCTCTGTTTGCTCTCTTGGCAGCTGCTCCATCCTGTTCTATACACTCTCTGCTTCTATCTACCATACAACTGCATGGACTTTCCTGACACCAGCACATTTTGTTTATCCAGAAGTGACAGCTCTCTAGTTGACTACCACTGACCTTCTGCTGGAGTCAGATTTTAAGTGAATTTTTAAATTTCACACTGTCCTTTTGAGATAGCTTATTTTTCATTTTTAGCATTTTTAATTGATACACAAAATGGTTCATGTTAGTAGAGTACAATGTAGTTTTTCCAGACATGTATATATTGTGTGTTTAGTCTTTTTTTTTTTTTTTTTTTTTGCAGAACCCGGCATAGAACTCAGGCCCTTGCACTTGCCAGGGAAGCACTTATTCCACTGAGCCATCTCCCTGGCCCCTTATATTATGTGCTTAAATAAGGTTATATAAACCAATTTTCTCAAACATTGGCCACTTCTTTATGATAACAACTTTCAGAATCTTTTCTTCCTGTTTTCTGAGATGTGCAGCCTATTACCACTTTCTATAGCTGCCCTCCTGTGGAAGGCACAACAGAACTTCTGCCTCCAAGGGCCAGGGAGATAGCTCAGGAGAATAAATGCTTGCCTGGCAAGCGCAGGGTCCTGGGTTCAGTCCTTGGTACCACAAAAGAAAGAAAGAAAGAAAGAAAGAAAGAAAGAAAGAAAGAAAGAAAGAAAGAAAGAAAGAAAGAAAGAAAGAACTTCTGCCTCCAATTGTAGGACTCGCTCCATCCTTCCCTGTCCGCTACTCTTCCCAGCATTAGTAAGCACCATTCCACTCTTAATTTCCATAAGATCAAAGGTACTGTATTTAATCATTCATTTATTTTACACCACAGTGAAGTTTAAATAAAAGAAAATTAACTAACTGTTCTATGTTCTTAGGAAGCTGATTACATGATCTACTGACAATGAAAAAGAATTCTCATCTTGGCATACACATTGTAGATAACTCTCCCAGACATAAAGTTGAACAAGAGAAGACGAATCACAAGAATAGATGCTAACTCCATATTTATTGAGTTCAAAAGCATTAAACCTAGTTTATGGTAATATGGGTTAGTGGGTGTCCAGGGGCTATGGGTGGTAGGGGTACCAACTGTGAGTGGGCTTGAGAAGCTGTTGATGCTGCCAAAGAAATACTGCTTGGATCTAAGTAGTAGCGAAAGGAATTTACTTTTTTATAAGTACCCATACAGTTTGTATACTTTAGTACATATAAAAGTATATGGTAAAATAATGTTATACTTTTACTAAAATAAATTTTAAGAGATTCAGTGATGTATTCTGGTCTCTAATTCATATAAGGAGCATTCCTCAGGGTCCTCTTTCCTGACTGTAATTGCAGATGTCTTGTTCAGCATGTAATACTCTGTGGTCCTACAGTTTGTTTGTAGAGAAGGTTCATATCTCTGCACCAGTTTGATTTTCCACCAGGGAGCAATTCTGGGCAAGCTGCTATGCAGAATAAGTATGCGCCACACAATGACAAATCAATAAACAAAATGTGCTACATCCATACAGTGGAACATTATTTTTCACAACAAATAATGCTGTAGTTCATGCAACAACATGGATGAACATTAAAAAAATATATCAGGCTCAGTGTAAGAAACAAGACAAAAAAAAGGTCGCATACTTTCGGATTCTATTTATATTAAATGTGCAGAATAGGCATTGAGGTCAACCATTTCTTCCCGTGTTACAATGGTTGCCTGGTGTTTTCTTCTAGTTACAATCACCTGCCAGATATAAGGAAAAGAATACTCAGAGATCATCCTTCAAATGTTTTGAAAATATCTTCATATAATGCTATCATAGTAACAATAAATGCTGTTGTACATTCAAAAATCATTACAAGAATAATGCAAGAAACACTGGGGAGAAGTATCAAGAACTGCAGCATACTAACAAACCACTCGTTTCCCCTGATCCCTGTTCTTTGTCAGCTATTGTCTGTATGTAAAATAATTTAAAAGACACAATCATACATCAAACATTTTCACTTAATTCATCATGGGCTAGAAGTGTACTCAGTGGTAAAGCACTTGCCTAGTGTGAAAAGTCCTTGGTCCAATCCTCAGAACCACACACAAAATGTCAGAAATTTTAAACCTTGTTCCTTATACTTCTAGAGTGTTAAATAAGTATTCATTCTTGTTTTGTGCAACACACGACGTTTTCAGGTTTTTTTCAAATTATGAAATGTCTGTAAGTGCATATCTTTTCCCAAACTTTTAGCACTAAGCGCAGTTTAAATGCCCAGAAGGAGATGGGGTCACTTCCACAGTGAACTTATAGTCAAATTTGCTTTAGAAAACAGTATTACTGGTGTCCAACTGGTACAAGATTCATTTTTAACTGGTTGCACCAGGCTTCGCAGTATTGAATAACAGAAGTCATATTTTAAATAACTACTTTTGGTGATACTACTCATATACCTCTTCTATCTTTTTGCAGTCACCTTCCAATTTTTCCTTTCAACTAGACCTGGACAACCATTACTTTGCATCTCCATGGTTGTGCCTATCCTGAACATTTAATATAAGTAAAACCATACAATACATGACCTCCTATACCTGGCTTCACTCACTGAACATACACTTATTGAACATACTCTTCTTCCATGTTATAGAGTTTTGTTCTTTTCAAAGTAATATTCCTTTGTAGGACAACACATTGTCTTTATCAGCTGACAGACATTTGAAGTATTTCTCCTTTTTTCCTATTAGAAACAATGATGCTAGAAACATTTCTGTACAAATTTTTAGGACAATATGTTTCAAATTTTGTTAGATATATAAATAAGGATGAAAATACTATATTATAATAACTATGGCTAACTTCATGAGGAAAAGTTAAGTGTCTTCCAAAAGCTGTATCTTTTTACATTGCCACCAGCAAATGCATGAGAGTTCCAGTTTCTCTATACTCTTGTCAACAATTATTATCTTTTCTATGATAGCTTTCTCCATTTCTATGAAGTGGAATACGATTGTGTTTTAACTTACCTTTCCAAAATTACATGTTATTGGGCCTCTTTTTATGTGTTTATTATCCATCCGTATATACGTTTTTGTCTATTTTTATATATATTACATTTATGGTCCATTTATATTTGTCCATTTATATATCTACCTTGGAGACATATTTGTTCTTATCCTTGCCTATGTTTAGGTGGTTTTTCCTTTCTTGTTGAGTTGTAAGAGTTTAGATTTTCTATAATATATATGATTTGCAATTATTTTCTCCCTTTTCATTGATTGTATTTTCAATTACTTGATAATGTCATTTGAGAAGAATGTGGTTTTTTCTTTTTGGCTGCCTCAGGCTGCCTTAAAGGCAGGTCTGCTAAGGCACGTGCATTTAGGGATCAAACTGCAGTTCCCTGCGCCTGCCTGGGTTTGCCGGAGCAGGTGCTTAAAGAACTGAGCTAACCCGCAAGCCCTTAATAATATCATTTGAAACACAAATGGTTTGTGTTTTATTGAGCCCAGTTTCTTGAATTTTCCCCCCTTTTTGTATTCTGATGATATAAAGGAGGAACTGTTACCTATTTCTAATTGTTAGAAAATTATTTATGCCTAGCTTTTTTCTAGCCCTTCTACACCTTTAGCCATTCATTACATTGAGATCTGTGAACCATTTTGAGTTTATTTTTATATGAGGTAGTTCCAATTTCATTATTTTGAATGTGGCTGTCCAGTACCATTTATTAAAATGTCTATTGTTTCCCCTCATTGAATTATTTTAATATCTTGTCAAAATTTAATTCATGTAAGTGAAAAAAATTATTCATATATTCTCAATTTACCAGAATGAAAAGATAACCTAGAGAATGGGAGAAAACTTTGCCAGCTATTCCTAAGCTAAGGAACTAGTTTTCAGAATATACAAAGAACTTGAAAAAAGTAGACCCCCTAAATTAAAAAGAAAAAATTAAAAAATAGGCAAGTCAGATGAGTGGATTCTTCATAGAAGTACAAATGGTCAATAAATACATTAAGAAATGCTGAACATGAGAGGCCATTGGGTAAACACAAATTAAAATATCCCTGAGATTCCATCCTACCCCAGAAAGAACGACCAGCATCAAGAAATCAAACAGTAACAGACTCTGGTGAGGCTTTAAAGAAAAAAGGATCCTTGTACATTGTCAATGGGAATGTAAACTAGCACAATCACTATGAAAATCAGTGTTGTAATTCCTCAAAAATGAAAACTAAAAATTCCATTTGATCCTGCTTTTCCCTTTTAGCTGTCACCCTAGAAGAATCAAAGATTTCATATTATAGTGCTATTATGCATGCAGCCCCATGATGCAGCAGAACAAGTCATAATGACTAAATCTAGGAAGCAGCCTCTACCCCCAGCAACAGGTGAACCGATGAAGAAAGTGTAGCGTTTGTATACAACAAAGCCCTACTCTGCCAGAAAGAAAGAAAAAAACAAAAACTGAGTCATCTGCAGTAAAACTGAAGCATCTTGAGTCCATAATATTAAGTGAAATAAATTAGATGCACACCTTAAATGTCACATGCTTTCTTAAATCACATGTAAAGAACAGAATAAAAGATAGAAAATAGGAAGTAGAAAAATAGATTTTTTCAAAACAACAACCAAAAGATTTAGCTGGGAAGATGGCTCAGTGGAATAAGCACTTCCCTGGCAAGTGCAAGGGCCTGGGTTCAATCCCCAGTTCCACCAAAAAGAAAAATAGATTTTTTCAAAGAAGACTGGTGTCAAGAGGTGGAGGGAAGACAGTAGGAAGGGGAGGAAAGGGGAGGGTTTTTTAAAATTTTATTGAGAAACAAATATGAGTGAGACAGTTTCAAAGCTGATTAATAGGACAGTTTCGATAATCAATACACTGCACATTGTTATCTTCTTAGTGGTTGTCCATAGTACATGAAGCAGACAGGATATCCTGTCCAAACACTGTTAGTACACATCTTTCTTCTCATTGAATTAAGCGAAAGTAGCTGTATATCTATCCTAACTATTTTGTATATATAAATACAAAATGATCTTTCCTTTGTATCCCTATATTTTAGTCTTGTCAGAGGTGGGTATTCTATTGGCATCTAAATACTATAGGTGTTTGAATTCAGCAAACCAATCCAACACAGTCCAGCAGTCCACAATAGTAGTGGGTTATCGGCAGAAGTTGTTGACTTGAGCCTTTTACAGCTCATTCTATTAATATGGCTTTACTTTGTATACCTCGTTTTTATACTTTTCTGCTGGATGGTTAAGACCAAGATAAATCAAGACCTATATAACAAGAAATGTATCTTTTGTATCTGATAAGGTCAGCCAAGTACTCTCAGGAGCTATCCTGTAGCCCTGTACTGCACTTTGTAGATCCTTTGTCAGTGTTAACCATGTGGATGAGTCACAGCCATTGCTTGACCAGGAAAGGGGAGTTTTAAAAGGAATTAAGATGTAATAAATACATGTACCAATGCCAGACAAAAAATAAATGTATTATTTATTTTTACATTACATACTACAAACATGCACACAAAAAAGGAAAGCTATCCAGAGATGGCTGGAGGAAAAAATGAGGGGAGGAAAGAGTCTGGGAGAGGTCTTAAGATGTACTATATGTCCCCACAAGGAACTAAGGAATGTAAGCATTATGTACTACAAACATGCACTTATAAAAGAAAAGAAAAATTATTTTTTCAAAATGAAGGTGTGTTCTCTAATTCTTTTCCAGTATTTTGACTATCTTGGGTCCTTCCCATTTCCATATGAATTTTATAACTAATTTGTCAATATCTGTTCCAAATAAGATAGCTGGGATTTTGAAAGATTTTTGTTAAATCTACAGATCAATTTAGAATGTATTATGCTCTGAATAATATGAAATTTTTTCAATCCATGAACATTGGATGCCTTTTTATTTATTTAGATCTTTAATTCTTTTCATTATGGGTTTTAGTCAGTGGACAAATTTTGCATGTCATTTGTTAAGTTCGTTCCTAAGCATTGTTTTTGAGAAGTGCAATTAGTTTGTTGATTTCCACTACAAATTTTTCATTGCTAGTCCATAAAATGCAATGCTGCTTTTATATATTGATCTTATATCCTGTAATCTTGTTAAACTTCTTTATCACTTCTCATAATTTTGGGGAGAATTTGGATTATTTCTGTCCAATCTTGGTACTTCTTAATACTTTGTTTTGGTCCACAAGCTCTGTTACTGCTAATCCAATCTCAAATGGAAGCGACAGAGGCACCACATCTTTCCCCACACAGTTTTATGTCAGCTACCAATTTTTTTTAGTAGCTTTCATTAGGTTGAGGAAATTTCTTTCTCATTTTGGCTTATGGAGTATTTTGTTTTCATGTAAGTTGTATTTTGCAAATGCTTTTTCTACAGCTATTGAGATAATAGTATTTTTTTTCCTCATGGTAATAATGTGTATATTATATGAATTGATTTTTCATGCTAAACTACCCCTATAATCCTGGAATGGAACCTCTTTTGTTATAGTGTATAATTATCTTTTATATGTTTCTTGATTAATTTCAGGGTTTTTGTATCAGTGTTCATAAAGATATTGTTTGGTAGCTTTATTTTCCTGTAATATTTTGTCTGGCTTGGTATTAAGATAATACTAACTTAATAAAATCAATTGAGAAGTATTATGACCTCTTCTAGTTTTTTTCAGTAGTTTGCACAAAGTTGATACTAATTATTCTTAAATATTTGGTAGAGCTCACCAGAATTTATCATTTATCTTGCATATTTAAATGGTATAAGATATTAACACAATTATTTTAGCTTGTTTTTCTTTGAAACTAACAAGGTTAAACATTTTCCCATATGTTCCTTGCTAATTATCTTTGCCAGTATGTATTGTTGTTCATGTCCTATGCTCATTTTCATATTAGGGTCTCAGTGTTTTTCTTATCAATTTTAATGAGCTCCTTATTATGGTTACCCTCTGACCATTGTGTTTAATCTAGTAGTTTTCATTGCCCAGTGGTATTTGTATATTTTGTGCATAAAGAAGATAAACTGGGTTCTAAAAACATTTCTATTTATAATAATTCCTTACAACTTTTATGTTGTTGGCATACAAAACAATTTTTTATTTATGAAAGGAAGTGGCTGATCACAATCCTAATTAAAATAAATTCATGCCCCTTAATTCCCAGACTAATTTTTGAAAATTTGTTTTCTTGACTATTGGGTTGTTTTTAATATGCTATGTTAGATAGAAAATTGCCACTAGAGAAGTAGAGTCATTGCTGCAACTGTGACCAAGAGGAGTAGAAGTCTTTGGAAATGCTTACTAAAGACACTTGGAAGCATTTGGATATGCAGGATAGAGAAACCCTTGAATGCACACCGAGCAGAGCCTTAGAGCAATTCTAGTCAGGGCTCAGAGGGCCAGAACACTTCAGACATTAAGGCCAGACCCAGGCTTCAGGACTTCAATAGTGTGTTATGCTCTGGTGTGGTGGTTCATATCTGGATCTTCCCTCAAAGCCCATACACTCAGGTGGGACTCTGGTGAAGGGACTGGATCATAGCCGTGTGGTTAAGTTGTTTCCATTAAAAAGCATAGATTTTAAAATGAATAGCTTAGGGCCAGTGAGATAGCTCAGTGGAATAATCGCCTGCTTAGGCAAGCGCACCACATGCTGCACCAGCCTCATCCCTGGGCATGCAGAGCCAGCCGCTGAGTCCTGGCATGGTGGTGCATGCCTGTACTCCCAGTACTGAGGAGGCTAAAAACAGGAGGGTCACTACGAGTCTGAGTTGCATAGTAAGACTCTGTACCAAATAAATAAATAAATAAATAAATGCTACTATTAGCTTAAAAACTGTCACACACAAAAAAACACATAGTCCACAAAATATTCTCCTTTATTTCTAAAGGTTTTACAATGCATTATCATTAGCCAGTCTTTCACTATTAAACTTAAATGGCCAGTTGGGAGAAACAGCCTGAGACCAGTGTTCTGCCACTGATGAAGACTGGGGTGGCAGCTGTGAGGGATAATACTCAGCCTTCTGAGCTTTCTGGGCAGACTTGCTGACCTTGCCAGCCCCAGCAGCCTTCTGGTTCACTGCTTTGAAAACACCCACAGCAACTGCCTCTTATTGCAAACAGCAAAACATCCCAGAGGTGGATAGTCAGAGAAGCTCTCAATACACATAAGCTTTCCTGGAACCATGTTAACTATAGCAGCACCACCAGATTTCAAGAATTTCATGCCATTTTTCCAGATTCTTACCAGACCAGCAATCAATCTTTTCTTTCAGCTCAGCAAACTTGCAAGCAAGGTAAGCAGTATGACAGTACAGTGCAGGGGCACGGCCTGCACTGATCTGGCTGTGTTGGTTCAGGATAACTTCTGAGCAATGAAACCAGCTGCTTCCATCAGTGGGTCACTTGTACTGTCAGCAGCAACATTGCCAGAAACAACATCTTAGACAGAAATGCTCTTGACATTGAAGCCTACATTGTCTCCAAAAAGAGCTTCACTCAAAGCTCCATGGTGCATTTCAACAGACTTTACTTCAGTTGTGACACTGACTGGAGCAACAGTGACCACCATGCTAGGTTTGAGAACATCGTTCTCCACTCAGCCTACAGAGACCGTAACAATACCACCAATTTTGTAGAGGGGCAGCTGCAACAGCTTGTTATTTGGGTGAGTGGGTGGAAGGATGCAATCCAAAGTTTCAAGCAGTGTGGTTCCGCTGGCATTGCCATCTCTACAAGTGACCTTCTATCCCTTGAACCAAGGCATATTAGCACTTGGCTGCAGCATGTTGTCACCATTCCAACCAGAAATTGGCACAAAAGCTAATGTTCTTAATGTAGATGCTGACTTCCTTAACAGTTTCCTCATATCTCTTCTGGCTGTTGGGTGGCTAAGTGGAATCCATTTTGTTAACACAAAAAATGAGTTGTTTTGCATCCAGCATGAAGACCAGAAGTGTATACTCACTGGTCTGCCCATTCTTGGAGATAGCAACTTCGCATTCACCAACACCAGAAGCAACAATCAGGACAATGAAGTCAGCCTGAGATATGCCTGTAGTCATGTTTTTTATAAAGTCTCAGTGTCCAGGGATTGCCATAGTAGTCACAATACAAGCTGGTCTCAAATTTCCACAAGGAGATCTCAATGGTGAAATTATTCTCATGCTTGGCTTTCAGTTTATCCAAAACCCATGCAACTTGAAGGAACCCTTCCCCATCTCAGCAGCCTCCTCAAATTGCTCAGTGGTTTTGTCCATGGCACCATATTTGTAGGTTAGGTAGTGATAGTGGTGGACTTGCCTGAATCCACAATCCAATGCTGGCAACGTTAACTTGAGTTTTTCCTTTCCTATGTTAGTTTGATTTAGTGGTGGTTTTTACTATACCTCACAGAAAACCTGTTGCAGGAAAAGCCCTCCTCTCACTTCTTGCAGGTGACTTCAGTTGGTGCACTTGGCTCACCCACTCGTGTGCTTGTACACTCAGCATCTAAGTGAACGTACCCTGAATTCATCCTGGGGAGATATTAGAATGAAAATAACCAATTTAATGCATTTGTACATTGAAAAATTAAATCTTGCTTGCCATGCTCCTAAAGGGCCAGAATAAGGAAACATTTGTTGGGCCTTGCCAGAGGGTCAAGCATTTAGTTAAAACCACTTGACATAATTTCTGAGTAGAGGATTTTAAGCTAAAAATTATTCCCCACAGGTTTATAAGAGTGCTGGAACTTACCCAGTTAGAAATGTATTATTTAAAATTAGACTTGAAAAGTTCTATTCCAGATATATTTTGTGTGGGCTGTATGTGCGTGCATGTGGGATGTGGATATAGATTGTAGGTTTAAGTGCAAAAAACATACATATGTAGAGAGGTAAAATGATTTATTCACTAGTACAGATTAGGAACCAAATTACTCTTAGAGTCTGTCTCAAGAGAGTAATTTAAACTGGCTGGTATACAAGCATTTTCTTGGCTCTTTGAATTGTCACCAGAAACAAAGCTGCCACTTGCACAAGATTTTTATCTTCTACTTTCTTGTCACACTGGAGAGCTACTGCACACAGTTATACAACTTCTTCCCATTCCAGACCTATGGAAACAACCTCCATCCTGACTGTATGGAAAGAAGATAAAAAGTTTTTCATCATTCTTGAGTTTACCTTTGTTCTTTTTTACTCCAGTCTCCTGATCATAAAAATGTTACTATTTCTATGCTTTAAAAGTATCCTGCTGGGAACTGGGGAGATAGCTCAGTAGAATAAGTGCTTGGCTGGCAAGCACAAGGGCCTGAGTTCAATCCCCGGTTTCGAAAAAAAAAAAAAAATTGTGTGCCCAAATTTTGGGGGCCAGGGAGATGGCTCAGTGGAATAAACACTTCCTTAGCAAGTGCAAGGGCCTGAGTTCAATCCCCGGTTCTGCAAAAAAATAAAATAAAATAAAATAAAAAAGTATCCCATGGAATACATATATAAATGTATAATATAGTAAGGTGTATCTATATCTTAAGCATGCTAGAATAGTATATAAAATAAAATTTCACGCAAGTTATCATTTTTAGTCATTTTTAAAAATTAGACAAGGATGGAGACTCAATCTTTTTTTGTCTAAATGATCTCTGTACAAGCTACCTAACTTTTCTGGGTCTCAGTTTCCTATTCTTAGGAAGAAGGCCATGTTTTTTTTTCTTTTGAAGGTTGTTTCCCAAACTTGTGGTCTCATAAGCCCACAGTTGTGAAACTCCTTCTTCATAGCTCCCAAAATACAACACACTTAGTTTCTTCATTCATAGCTGGGTCAGTGCTGATAAAATAGCCGACAAGTTGGGAATTGAGGATAAGTTACATACTATGTTTACATCCTTTCTTGGTGTCCTATGCTTCACAGATATCCTATCTGTTATAAAGTTCTAAGGGCTGATGCTAGTGGTTACCTACCTGCTTCCTTTCAAAGCAGAAAGTTTTCTGATTAACTGCTTTGAAACTTTTCTACAGCCTTGTCACTGTTTATGTTTGAACTATTACTAATGGAAATATTTTATCCAAAGTTCAGGGGAAAATATACCCTTTACTCACCTTACTCACATAATCATCCAAGTGATAAAGGTCTCTACAACTTGACTAAGTGTATCAACAGTAGTAATAATTGCAACTAGGTCACCAGAACTTGAAATAGATAATAGGCAGTACCATTAGCAGGAGCTGGAGAGCTGAAGTCAAGAGTTAGATTTTCCTGCAAACTGAAGCCTTCGAAAAGCCTTCGTCTGGGAAACTGTTTATCAACTCTTTACACCAAGTGCCATAGATATGTTTTATTCATGTGGGGCCCACACATTAATACTATGAAGAAGAAATTTCCTGCCTATAGACAACTTTCTTATCACCATTAGTGACAAAGCTTCTGATAAGAGTCAATGCTGTGATTTCATATCATCTCTTTCCACAACCCTCAGTCCTTTTTAGCACATTAGCAGGAGCAGCAAAATGAGGAGCAAATGGAAACAACTCAAAGAAAATAGAAGCACCTAATTTCCAGCTGTGGAGTTTAATTGAACTGAAAAGTTTTCCTTAAGTTCAACGCAAACTTGTGTGGCAGCAAGTCCTGAACTGATACAGCACAGCTTAAAGACATTTTTTATCCTATGAGTAGGAATATTCATTCATTCCTTTGTGAAAATAATAATGCGCCTGATTACAGGGCACAGACCTGTTAGGCATATTACATAATACACATCAGTACATTACAAAATGTATATATACTAAGTACCTTGCTGAAAACCCACAAATTCTGAATTATAAAATATTTCTAGGCCAAGGAGTGCAAGGACCTGAGTTCCAGCCCTGGTGACGCATGCTGTGCTGGTACCACACACCGTATGGCCACTGAAACCAGGAGTGGTGGCGCACACCTGTAATTCCAGCAGTGGGGAGCCTGAGACAAGAGGATTGCTATGAGCCCAAGCTGTATAGTGAGACCCTGTACCAAATAAGTAAATAAAATTTAAAGGATTTTAGAAATAATAATAAAACAAAATACTTCTGTACTCTGGGATTCTGGATAAGCACATATAAACTGTCACTAGTTTTTAAGCTTAGATTATACAAAAGTAGTCTAGATATTTTGAGTACATGTAGTTTTATAATTGGCCCATATTCCCAGTCCTCAGTTCTTCATCTATGTCTCTACATTTTCTCTCAAAAGTACTAGGTAATCAATAATCGTTTAGCACTTTTAGTGATAATGTGTTTGTATAACTATATAAAGCATATATTTAAGTGCTTATGCACTGAGTTGCTATAAAACACCTTGAATTTAGTAAATACAAGTTTATAATATTTTCATTTAATAGTCTATTTCTCAAAGGGTTTTTTTTTCCAGAACCGGGGATTGAACTCAGGCCTTTGAGCTTGCCAGGGAAGTGCTTATTCTACTGAGCCATCTCCCCAGTCCTATTTCTCAAAGTTTTAATTATGAGACTTGAGTTGCAGCTAGTAAGAAGGTATACCATGGAAATTTCTGTTTTTAAATAGACTGAAGGCAAAGAACACATAGAAATCTCCTTAAATTGCTGAATTTCTCAAAGAAATTTGATGTTCATATTAAAAACAAATTATCAATATATTGTTGTACAGGCTTGTATATGGTATCTATAACTATGCTAAGCACTGCAAGCATTTCTTCTTGATTATGTTGTAAGAATTTCTTAGGTCTCCATTATGGCTTTTCAACGAGCTGTAATGCATATTCTCTGTATTTGATTTTACATAATGGGATAATAATAGTCACATCAAGAGTTGTTTTGAGGATTAAATAACACATTAAATGTCAAGCCAATGCAGTTCACATAGTACCAAGTATATCATTATTCCCCGTTTTCCGATGAGCACCAGAAATTGTAGGGAGCTTGCCCAAGGTTATGTGGCTAGTGAACTGAAAAACTAACACTTGATCATCTGTTGCTGGAAACAATTGCTGCTCTTTCTTTCTCTACTGTCTCACTGTCTATAATAAATGATGACACCTTTTTCCATACCTTTCTTCAGAATGTAAGTAACTTTTCTGTCTTTACTGATTATTTAAATAATGCATGCTCATGCAAATAATTGCACCTATCTAAAACTGAATAGATAGAAAGCATGAAAAATCACTCATCATCTAATCACCCAGGGGAAAATATACAACATAGGACTATAACCTTTAATTTTTTTTTGGGGGGGCTGACCCAGCCTACCCTCGGTGTAAGGCTGGCAGGTACTGGGGATCCAAGTGCAGTCCCCTGCGCTTGCCTAAGCAGGAGCCGTACACTGCTGAGCTATCTCACAGGCTCATATAAGCTTTTAACTTTCATATGCATAAATACGTGTAAATACAAGATAACAATTAAAATGGGGTATTAAATATATCATTTTTGTAGTATGATTCTTTCATTTAATGATATACTCTAGTTATCTTTCTATATCAAGAAACACATACTTTATGAACTTAAATGTACAATACTATATTTTTCTAAAATGCTGTTTAATTCATTCCACAGCTAGCAGGAAGGTCAGTTTGGCTGATTCATGATGGTCTCAGTCGCTCCAGTGTTTTCTTGATTTTTCATAGTTTTACATGGTCTTATTAGTTTGGAAATTTTTCTCCTTTCTCATTACTTTCATCTGGGGTGATTATTCAGTAAGTGGACAGGGCTAGGAATCAATTGTACAGTAGGCAGATGATACGTAGATCTGTTGTTTAGCCTTGACTCCGATTGTTGCTACAGCTGAAAAGACTGGAATCCTCTCCTACCATCTGACTTTCAGGTTCCACAGTCCCAATCCTCGGTATTCCAACCATGGGGCCATCTGCCGATGCATGCAGTATTTGTGGCTCTGCTTCAGTTAGTGTTTCCACATTGGAGGACTGAGTAGTAATCCTAGAGATGTTCAGATTCTCATTCCCAGAACCCATGCATATGTTACCATGCAAGGTAAAGGGGTATTCTTATAAGATACTCATGGGCCTCATGTAATAACAAGGGGATTTGTAAGAGGGGAACTTTTGTGGCAATTTGTTACAGCAGCAAAGGAAACTAAAACACACAGTGAACACAGCTTTTTTAAAAAGTTCTGCAGTGTCCTGGTCTATACCAAGGAAGGAAAACAGCCTGTCTGTCTCCTGACTCACTCTGACCCTCTCTGACTCCCCCCCCCACCCCCAGTTGATTCCAGACACACAAACTCAATTGGATTTCTATTCTTCCCACTTAGGCCACCTTCAAAGCATGGCCAACAGGAAGCAGGAACTGTACTCTTTCTTAAAGACTGTCTAATTTTCTCTCATTTCTGAGACAAAATACCTAACATCCAAAGTTAAAGAAGGAAAGAAAGGTGTATTCAGCTCACACTTTGTAGAGGTTTCAGTCCTTAATCAGCTGGCCCAAGGCAGGTGACACATGGCAGAGGGCAACAGTTCATGCAGCAGAGGACAGCAAAAGCAAGCAAGCAAAGGGGAGATGAAGCTCTTTCTGTCCCTTCTATTGTATGTAGCCACCTGCCCTATAGAGCACTCACACCCTTAATCCTAGCCAGAACTATGCCAAAAACATCAGCAGACTGATTTACTAATCACACATTCTTAATCCCACCATATCACACTCTAGATACAGCCACCTCAGAAAGAGCTCAGTACCACACGAGGCTTTGGGGGACATCTAGACACAAACCATATCAGAGACCAGCACATCACACACCTCCATTACTCTACACTCTGTCTGCAAATAATAAGCCCCTTTGTGTGTCCAGCCAGGGGTAAAAATTGACCAGATATCATTCTGCCAAATTTATTGTAAGTTCTTACACCTCAGGATTTTGACTATTATTATGCAAAATGAAACTTTTTAAACTAAGCATCTTTTCCTCCAAAAGTTCAGTTTTTCTAGACTAAAAGTTTTCTGACAGAATTAGAATTGTATTTATGCAAATATTTGTTCTCACATTTGTCCTTTCCTTGAACCAATGCATGCCACTCGTTCAGTGACAAGTGAGGAGAGAATCTGGCTTAAAGTTAGTGCAATTTAACTGTATTCACATTAACTTCATCAACTTTTTAAATGGTGCGGAATGCTACACTAAGTGTCCACTCCAGAATATATTGATCCAATATACTTGGATCAGTTTCCTTCTGATAATTTGACTAAGTACAAAATTTTACTAATTTAGACCAGTTAGAAATAAACATTCATGTACATTCATTTGTGATCATTTATGTATTCTTTTCTCTACAGGAAATCTCTGGGAATAGAATTTCTTGGTTAGGGTATATGCATATTTTATATTTGGAAACCTATTGCCTAATTGCTTTTCTTTTATGTTTGAAGTAAAAGAGGAATCACAAATACCCAATTTGTATGAATATTTCATTCACAAAGACCTAAATATGTGAATATTTCATTTTATCTGCATTGTTCAATTACAGACATTATTATACTAGGCTACATAAATATCAAATTGATATTTCACTTTTTATATATTTTATTCTTAGCCCAGTAAATCTTCTTCCTCTGTATTTATTGACCTTTTCTCTTTCATCTCTAAAACCTTCAATCACACTCTCAGCCCATTTTTTTTAATGTTTTCTTTGTATTAAGCCTTTATGTGAATCAGAATTCTCCCCCTGAGCTTCTCACCTGTCCATTCATTTTTCAGTTAGTTTTACTTTTTGTTTTACTTTTATAGTTTCTCTGAACCTAAGGTTGTCCTGTATGTCAGTCATCTTTTTAAGTGTTTAGGTATTATTCCAACTTCTGATTTCAGAGTTGTATGCGATTTACAAAATGTGACTCCCGAATGTTTAGATTAAGTAGAAAAGTCTTTGTTTATTTGTTTAAATCATTTTTGGGAACACATGGCAGCAACCTTTATTTCATAATAAATAAATATGCCAATGAATAAATGTGCACTACTTTGATTTAACTGAAGATGCAGGGGTTTTAAAGGCTGTCAGGCATAACCGAACGACTTTCCGTAGCTATATGATGACGGCTGTAGCACGATGAGTCTGCAGAAGCATTCTCATTTAATGTTGGTGGGTGAGCTAATGAATTCCACTGCACATTTGGCACCCTTTTCTTTTACAAACTAATAGACTTTCCAAAACCCATTCACCCGAGACCTCTTTTTGCCATGCCCGTCCTTAGCAGAATTATTTGAAGTTTCAAGAGAATTCAAAACATTTAGTCTCCAGACAGCTTCCTTCAGTGTAGCCGCTTGCTATTCAGACACAGGTGACAGGAGCCAGATCCATTGCACACATCAGAACTACCTCGACATCTGTTCAAAGGTTAGTGTGCTTTGCTAGGGAGGGGCATGTCTTGAGTGTCCGGGGAAAATGTAGCCTCTAAGCTAGGCACTGGGAATGCTGGGACAGCATTTACACGAAAGGAGCAGATGGAACCTTCTGTCTGAAAGAAGAATCAATTCAGTTAGGTAATTAAAGTGGCTGTGAAATGAACAGTTGTTCGTATGAACTAATGAAATCAACCTGTGATTTGGTATTTTGAAAGTACAAACACTATTTTGAATTCTTTAAAAATAAAATAATTGTCATAGTCCTGATGTTTGATTCTTTTCAGAATTAGGCCAGGCGTGGTGGCAGAAGCTTGTAATCCCAGAACTCAGGAGGTTGAGACGGCAGGATGCCCATGAGTTCAATGTCAACCAGTACTACATAGCAAGACTCTGTCTAAAAAATAAAAATAGAAACAAATTTTAGAAAATTTTAATATCTAATTGACAAATAAAATTGCATGTTTTCAAGGTGTACAGTGTGATAATTTGATATATTTATATTTCAGTAGTAATTACCACAATTTAATAAATTCATCCTAATAGATCCCTAGAACTGATATTTCAACACATTACTGCCCTTGGTATGGGGGATAGTAGGGAAGAGACAGGTGGTAAAGAGAGAAACCCATGCCACGTACTTGTTTTATGGGTAAAAGAGCCTTCATACGGTATTCTTTTCAGAACATCAGTTACTCTTTCAAATACATTCTGGATGAGTTAATACTATAGTACAGTTTTCTAAATAAATACTATTGCAAGTATGATACACATAACTTCAATGTCCCCATTTAAAATAGCTAAATGAAAGATACTGTGGAATGTTACATAGGTGTTAAAAGCATCAAACATAAATTTTGAAATCATATCTGTTGGATTTTTCCCCTGATATACTTTAATCAAGTGAAATTTAATTATCTATCAGATATAAATATTGAAGAATTATGAAGCAATGAATATAAGCCAAATCAATTAGTTCTTTTTAAAAATAAGTTCTGTCTCAAAAAATATTTTATTAACTATTTCAAAATGTCAGACAACTGGAAGGCTAGACATGTTTAATTTGGTTTTGCAAAAAGAGCTTGGTTAAAAGTTTAAACTGTAGTTACCATGTTTTTCTCCTGATAAAGTCAAGTAACTTCTATGAAAAATATCTGATATATTTCCATCTTAAAAATCCTTACAACAGAAATTCAGGAAACTTTGATTATCCTCAACCACACTCTATCTAAATTGAATTCATTCTTGTACAACACAAAGTTCAAGAAAACTACACAGAAGTGTTGAAATACCAAATGTTGAAATACCAAACATTTTCTAGATAATTCCATTAAAAAGATAATTCTGAATGGGATTTTTAAAATCTTGATAATGTATTGCTATTCATTTTTCTTGGAATCATTCTTTTTCTTCTGATAGATACAGTTCTCCACCTGTGGTGGTGAAGCCAGTTTTGCTAATAGTAACCATGTCTCTCCCCGACTGCCATTCCTCTGCTTAGGTTTGACCTTTTCCTTTAGCGGTACAAAATTCTTTCCAACAAATGCTTGCTACAGATATCCAGCTTTTAACAATTAAATTGACAAAGAACCAAGTGAACCTTCTGTCTGATTTCTTTTAATCTCTGACCACCTTATTTGTGAATGCCGACTTATGTGTGTCTAGAATATCTATTCTCAGGCTAGTCACCAACCTTTACGTTGGTGAGATCTTTATAAGTTCTAGGCTGCACCAATGTCTTTTCATTTTTCTTTGTTAAACAAGCTCCTTTTAAAAACTCCTTCAATGGCATAGGCTTTAAAGGATGTAATTAATTTTGTGCTTGTCCTTAATTATTAGCAAACTTGTTTCCTTTTTGCATATCTCAGTCCCGGATAAATGTGTTAGTACCCTGCTGATTAGCGATAATCCTTGATGTTATTAGACTATTATAGCTACTTGGAAACACATACCTTTGCAGCTAACATCATGCCTCCTTATCTAACGTGTTTGCTTCCCTTCTAGGTCATGGTCTCATCTTATACAAATTTTATTTGTTTAAAAAATCTTTCAGCAGTGTTACTCAGCTGCTGTTCCACAGAGCTCTTGTTCCTAAAAAGGTTAGAAGATACCCTTGGTTTTAACTAAATCTCCTAAAAGAATACTTCTGTTCCTCTTAATTTTGATGCATGATTTTCTTGTAGCATTTGGACTATTTGGAATTTTTCATGAATTGTTATTAATCAAGTCTCTCTATTGAAGTGAATAATTTTCTGGGCCCTTAATTGTTTTTGTGATCATAGTATTTAAGAAACATTTACTTGTATTTTACAATAAAACATGTTTTAAAAATTCTTAAAAAGATTTAAGGTATTGTCTTAAAATACAATACCTGAAGGTGTGAAGCGGGGGAAGGGCGTCCCTCTTGCGCTTCTTTCCAAAGCCTCGGATAATCTCTGAGAGGTCCGCTCCCCCGCGGGCCACTTCTCCATCTCTCTGTTCATACCATCACCCTTTTTATATCACCAAAGTATCTGGCACTAAAGATTAAAGATTAATTTAGGGGCCGGGGAGATGGTTCAGTGGAATAAGCACTTCCCTGGCAAGCGCAAGGGCCTGAGTTCAATCCCCAGTTCTGAAAAAAAAAAAAAAAAGATTAATCTAAAAATAAAATGATTCATGTGAAGATTATTTTAATTTTAGGATTTTATCTCTGCTTAGTCACAAATACCTTGAGGAGCTTGCTGAAAGGGACGAAGTACAGGATCTATCTTTACCAAGTCGCGTTGCTGCGGGGCACGGTGGCTCAGGTGTAATCACAGCAGGACAACCACAAGTTCAAGCCCAGCCTTCACAGCTTAGCACGGTAGCAAGGACAGGGGATGGAGCTCAGTGCAAAAGCCCTAAATTTAATCCCAGGCATCACACACGAAAGTATGCTGAGCACTACTACTTACTAGCTACGATTTGGGGCGGTTTTTGTAGTCAATCTGTGTCTCCTATCCTCCCCAACAAGACAGCAATACAAGAAAGAATTTGGGCATAAATAAAAGCATATTTTGAAAGAATTATGCATTATAATTATGTATGCTCCACAGAAAATAATTTTATCAAAATTCTTTCATTACATAGGGAATCAAAAAATATAGTGTTAATTGAATTATCAGTGAAGATTTAGCCTTCAGAAAATAATAAATAAGATGAAGTACAAAACAGGAGAGGGTGAATGGGGGACGGACAGCCCTCTTTCGCTTCTCTTGGAAGCCTCCGATCATCTCTGAGTGGTCCACTCCCCAGCATGACTCCTCTCCATCTCTGTTTACACCCTCACCTCGGACCTCATCTGGAAGTGCAGAATCAGCTAGGGTAGAGTGATTCTTTAGGACAATCCGTCATTACCGCTGTCCCCTGGAGCCATTATAGACATCCTGCACCTACTCACTTCTTCATGAAAATTTAACACCACAAACTTGCCACCTTGCGTTTCTATACTGGGGCTCTTCAGAGGGTAGCAAACCTTTGTAATAACTAGGATTTTGAAAAACTTTCTCCCCCAGGCCCTTCCCCTGTCTTCAATCCTTCTTTTCCTCTTTATTTACAAATGCTTTGTTTTCATTTTCTTCTTCTGTTTTTTTCTTCCTTCTTTTTTCCTCCAATTCCCTTATTCCCCTTCCCATTTGAACATTGTTCTATTTCCAAATATATAGTATGCATTTTGGTTCTTATTTATTTACCCTTTTGGTTTCCCACACCAGAGAAACAATGTAAAATTTAAACATGTGTGTCTAATTTATTTCACTTAAGAATATGGCCTTAAGTTTACTATTCTTTATGACAGAGTAGTGTTCCAGTGGGGGGGAAAAACCTTTATCGAATTGTCTGTTGATTTAGGGCATTTAGGATGCTTCCAAGATTTAGCTGTTACAAATTGTGCTGCTATAAATGTGTGTGCATATATAAATATGTAGTGTGATGCTTTTAATTTTTATAAAAGATACAAAAAAGAGGTACAGCTGAGTCAAATGGAACCTCTAGTTATAGTTTTTGAGGAGTTTCCATGATAATTTCCACAGCAGTTACAGCAGGAACTCTCTGTGTCTCTGTCTCTGTCTGTCTGTCTGTCTGTCTGTCTGTCTGTCTGTCTCTGTCTGTCTGTCTGTCTGTCTGTCTGTCTGTCTCTTTCTCTGTGTCTCACTGTGTCTCTGGCTCTTTCCCCATGAGCAGCAGTTTTCATCCTCTTAGAGGCAATGTGTCCTATCAAGAATCTGTGCTACAAGGAAGAAATCACAGAGTTAATATTCCAGCATTCTCTTCCTGCTCTTTAAACTCATAATAAGGCAGGAGGCAAAGAAGTTCACAGAGATTCAACCTAAGACACAGAGCTGAGTGAAGAAAGGTGAACAGAGTACATGGAGAGGACAGCAGAGGATCTTACAACACACCATAAGCCAGCAAGCATTTTCCACAGGTAGTATTCTGAGAAGAGGTAAAGCCACCAGGCCGGCAACAAGAGCAATGAGGTGTTGAGTACAGCACATGAACAAATAGCAATGGCAAGGCCGATTTATTTATTTATTTATTTATTTATTTATTCTGTATTTTAGGGAAGGATATACAAGGTGTGCAGGGTCTCACTACTAGATCAGACTTGTACTGATCTGCCTGTTTACAGCTTCCCAAGAGCTGGGATTACAGGTGAACGCCACCACGCCCAGTCTCAGTTGCTGTCTCAGAGCACCCTGGGGGCAGGGCCGGCATGGCAGGCCCAGGGTAAAGTGGATGACCAGCGGCAAGGCCGATTTAAGGCCTACCTCCTCCTCCCAAATTTTAAATGCAGAAGTCCTCAAACCTTGTGCCAGGATCAACACTCTCCTGGTAATATTTTTGATGTTTTCATAGGGTTTTGGTTATAGTTTTAATAGGGTTTTGATCTAAAGGGTTGAGGACATATAATTTGATTGAAGAGTAAATGAGGCCCAGGAGAGAAAGTAATGTAGAAGAACTAGAATTTGTGTTTAGTTCTGAGGTGCCCCAGGGTTTTGCTGCTATGCCACATTGAATCACCCATATTTCTCTTGCTGAGCTGAGTTTTCCAGTCTTCACTAAAGTTGTCTAGGTAACTGTCTCCCATTTGAAGGGGGGTCCTCTTTCTACTTTGCTTACTGAAGGTTTTCTAGTAGTATTAATAAACTTTCCTTTAGGAAATCATACCTGATAAATTATTCTCACACATTTACATATTCCATCTTCCTTAGACTATTTAGATGATCCCAAATTTTCATGCCATTTAGTAATTTTTAGTTTTGCTGGAGATGTTAATTCTAGTTCCTTGTGCTTCTGTCCCTTAGTGAGTAAGGTGGGCCACCCCCCTGAATGTACATTCAGTTAGCTGTGTGGTTGGCAACTTTGTGCAGCTCACATGAAATGACTCACATAGTCATTTCGTTGTAAAAGTTATGCATAGAGTAGTATTCAGGGCTGGGGAGATAGCTTGGAGGTCTAAGCACCTGCCTGGCCAGTACATAGACCCAGGTTTGATCCTGATACCTCATACTGTGTCAGCCCCCTGCTAGCTGGCCACTGAAACCAGGCGAGATGGCATATGCCTGCAGTGCTGGGGAGGCTGAGGCAGGCAGATTACTACAAGTCCAAGCTAGTGATACCCTGTACCAAATAAATAGATAAATAAGTAAAATAAAGTAGTATTCAGGAAAATAAGACTTTGGAAATATATGGTAAGGACCCATTATTGGTGAAAAACCTTAAAAAGATGAAATTTCTTATAATTTAGTTTTGTCATCTTCTAGATGGTACATGAAAGATGTCTTTAAGAAAAGTAAAACTAGGAAGAAAAGAAGGTAACAGACTGAGTCATTATTTTCCTCCTGATAAAGGCCTAGAACAAACTGAAAGTTTTCTTAATTTATCCAACACTGGAGAAGAGGCATGAAATAAAATAAATGGAAATTTTAAAAGTAGAAATACTTGTTCTGCTTAAAATAAAATTACATATTTCCCTGACAAAAGATGTCAGAGTTAGCATAGAAGGAATCCATGTTATTAAAAATTCACAATTAAAATATTAAAATCCTGACATTATAAAAATGCTCATAAACCCATAACCATCATTTGATGTCAAGATGATATTGTAGCCATTAAAAATAATAGCACCTAGAAATTAGGTAGAAGAATTTTATGAAATAAAATTAGCATTCCTAAAGATATTTGAAATGTATTTGGAGTGTCTTGCACTTGTGAACAGTAAATATGAATATTAAGCATGTCTTTAAACATGAGTTACATTTATTTTCTATTTTAATTACACAGAGTTCTTTAATTCATAGGAAATACTGAGCAAATTTATCTCCACAACAGCTTTCAATGTTTATTTGCTCACTTACGTATGTTAAAGGTACATTTTTGGCAATATGGTATCTCAAGTAGGCATTTTATATAGGCCACATAGCACTGAAGAGTGATTATGTAACCTGTATGTTCATCAACAAAATTTAAATAAAATGTAAACATCAATCAAATATTGACAAAAAATAAAATTTAGACATATAAATATAAATTAAATGCTCATTTGTTTTTGTCTACATAGTAAAGCAACAATATACGCCTTGAAATAAAAGTTAAACCTATTGTTTAGCTTTATCAAGTACTGCTTAGTGATAGTTTATATAGAGTTGAAAATATGAAACTTAACTGCAAATTTATTTACTAATACTATTTTACTTCACAAATGTCTCCATAATAACAAAGGGAAATTTTAAAAAATATGTTGAAAAGCAAGAAAAACGTATTCTTTATGATGGAGAAAAGGATACTATTATACAAGAGCACTACATTTGGTTTTATCACACTGGTAATATGGAAACAAAGATTTTTATGAATGGATTTATTTTCAGATTATAGGGATAAATAAAAAATAATTAAATTTTGTATACTTCAGTTCTCTTCACTATTTTCACTATATTTGTTGCCCCCTAAGAAAAACTTATTTTGAAATCTCAGTGCTCACTGTAGCTCTCCTGAAAGCATCTTCAATTTAACATGAAAACTGTTTGCAACTCTTGCCTGAAACAAGGCAGATGAGTGTTCTCTGTAGGCTAAGACCAGCTGCTAGCCAACAGCCAGCAAGGAAGCCAGAAGAGCTACACACAAAGACAAGAACTGGGCACAGAAATGAGTTCTCCCCAAGAGAACTCATGTGCACCCTCCATGGGCACAGAAATGAGTTCTCCCCTAGAGCCTCTGGAAATAAATACAGCCCTACTGATACATTGATTTCAGCTCAGTGACACCCATTTCAAATTTCTGATCTCCAGAACCACAACATAATAAATTTCTGTGGTTTTAAGCCTAGCTTTTGGTAAGTTATTATGACAGCAATAGAATCTAATATAAATAATACTCCATTTGTTTGTGAATTTATTACTTTTGTACACATTCCTGAACTAGCCTGTAGATAGATAGGGCTTACTACATTATATGTGTCCACAGAAGCACCCTGAGCCAAAAGACTTTACCCCTCATTCTCCCAGAATTTCATTCAAATATTGATAAAGAAGTAATTATAATACATTAATGAAAGAACAAAACAAATAAAGGAGAACACCAACAGAGAAGGTATTTTAATGAACTTTAAGATGACAGAAAGTTCTTGGAATCACATTAATTTGGTCTACTCAAACGTATTGAGTAGAATTTATGAACCAAAACCTACACAGAAAAGCTTATCATTTTTTTTGTTGTTGTTGTTGCTGTTGTTTGAACTCAGAACCTTGCACTTGCCGGGCAGGCACTGCAGCCGAGCTATATCCCATTCAGTAGAGCGTATCATGGGTATGAATTATCTCATGTTAAGCCCTAGATAACTTCAGCTTCTCTGTTGTAGGTTTAAAAGTATGGAGTGAGAATTAAGACAAATACCATGGTTATTATGTGTAGCAATATCTATAGGCCAGTTGTCAGGTTTCTTCATCTTCATTCCCAAGTTAAAAAATAAGCAGAAGAACCTGCCAGAGAAGTGTTAAGCTTTCTAGAGTGCTGGTTGTCCCTTGGTGTAAACTCTCCTCAGATTAGGAGCAAGGGGAGGAGTCTCTTGACTATTCCTGGATTTTTACTCAATGGCAAGAGAATCAGTAGATTTCCTTATAGCCACCAGGAAAATGGTATAAAATTTCCTTACCCATCTTGTACATATAACTATATGGCTTGCTTCTGTTATGTTTCCTTGCTCTCTCTTCATTGTCTTGTCCTCAAGTTCTTGCTTTCCTTTTAGCATCATGTAACTCAGTTGTGTCCCAAATTTTCTGATCAAGGAAATGGGGCCAAAGAGGAAAGTGGTCGATGATGTAGAGTGTGCCTCAGGAGAGTCACATGGACAGAAAACATTCTCTTAGGCTTTCACAGAGAGCACACTGGCCAAGAAATGTCCGTGACTCATCCACATGGCTGACACTGACAAAGGATCTACAATCTGAGGTAAAGGATCTCAGGATAAATCCTGAGGGGATTTCACTGACCTTATCAGATCCAAAAGCTACAATTCTTGTTACATAGGTCTTGCTTTATCTTGGTCTTAACTATCCAGCAGAAAAGTATAAAAATGAAGTACAAGAAATAAAGCCATGTTGTTATGTTGAGGTGGAGGGGACTCAGGTCAACAACTTCTGACATTGCCAGACAAGCAGAAGACTGAATATTATTATGGACTACTGGACTATTTTGGAATATTTTGCTGAGTTCACACACCTATAATATTCAAATGATGGAACTAAACAAAAAAAGGGGATATAGATGAATGACCATTTTGTATCTGTGTATTTGAAATGGTTAGGATAGATATATAGCTACATTCTCTTAATTCAAGGAATAGAGGGATTTGGTCTAATAACGTTTGTAAATAGGATATCATGTCTGCATCTTGTACAACAAATAACCACTAGGAAGGCAGTGTTCAATGTGTTAATTATTGGAACTGCCTTACCAATTTGATTTGAAACTGTCTCATTAATATTTATTTCTCAAAAGTATGAAAAAAGAAAGAAAATGGTATAAAATTTGACAATATTGTATTATCAGCTTTCCCATCACAGGGACCCAATATCAATACAACTTAAAGGAGGAGGGGTTTAATTTGGCTTACAGCTGCTTAGTTCATGGTGGCCAAGAAATAGAGTAGAGGAACATCACCAGAGAGGAAGGAGCCAAGTGACCTCAATGTCACTCCCCCATAACCCATCCAGACACACCCAGAAGTATGCTTTGCTAGTTCCCTAAGTGGCTTACAATCCAATCAAGCTGACAATTAAGCTTAACTGTCAAGTATAAGCATAACAGTACTGTTGGTAGAAATGACAAGTGGGAACTTCTAACAGAGAGATGGACAGAAGTAGTTTTCTCCCACTTATAGTAGCACAAGGATATTATCCAAAGGTTGAAATAGGACATGGCTGAAAATTACACGTGTAATTTATTGTGGTGGGTGGTCTCTTGGATCATCCCCAGTGATAACATCTTTGTACAAATCCCTCATATTGAGCATTTGTTAACTTCTCAAAAACAGGATACAGCAAAAATGATAAAATTTCACTTGAGAGATGAGATTAGAAAAAGGCTGTGGCTTCCACCATGAGTGCTTCTCCTGCTTTCTCTTGTATTACTAGTGGCCAGTTGGTGAGGGGACTGTGTGTACCTCCAGCCTCTGGAGAAATCTTGAGCCAGAGGTACCCAATAGAGGCACACACAAATTCTTAACCCAGGGAAGCTGTGAGGTAACTAACTTTCTTGTTATATTTTTGTTGGGCATTATTTATTAATGTATGGTGGAGATAATTTATTATGCAATGATAAATGATGCATACACATCTATATACCATATTTACACAATACCCATAAGTAATTTGCCTATTGACTTCTTAAATAGCCTGTCATATAATTGAACTTTAATTATAAAGTTTCAATCTTTAGTTAGGTATGGTGGCACACTCCTATAATCCCAACCCTCTGGGAAGCTGAGGTGGAAGGTTCCTGTGAGTTCATGAAAAGCCTGGGTAAGTTAGTGACTTAGGGAGAGCCTGTCTCAAAATAAAAAAAATCTAGGGATGTAACAGTGCAAAAGTTGTGAGTTAATCTCCAGTGTCACAGAAAATATAATGATAAGAGAAATTAAGAATAATAATATCTATATAGCCAAATATCTCACTTCTTTCAGAAAATTTAACCTTTCTGTTCATAGATTCTATATGTAGTATCCTATTTTTGGAAAGAATGTTTTTTCATTTTACATTTCAGCTTCCTATGAAATTTATTTTGTTGTCTAAAATGGAATCATTTACTTTTCTCATGGGACCATTCAGTTTGTAATCAAAATTCACTGAGTAATCTCCCATTTTCTCACTCACATGAAAAAACATAAGAAATTTAATGAACTGTCATATACACTTGGATTTGTTTCTGAACATTGCTCTGCCCAACATACCCACTTACCTGCTGCTATCCTGGTGTCTTATTGAAGTGATGAACGCATGTTCTGCTACATAATAAAGCAAGTTCAGAACCCATTCAAGTGGCTTTTCTTCTCTGCACATATTGTCATTTAATTTATAATATTCAAAGACTTCAAGATGGATCAGGAAAAGAGTGCAACTTTAAAAGGAACAAAGTATGTAAAGTTAATGGCAAAAAAAGCTAATGTGAATGATCAAAAAACATAATCATTTAAGTTTTTTGGTAGTAGCAGCCAATTAAGATATCAGTGAATATAACCTTATCCTGTTAGAATGGCAATATTTTGAGAACTCTAAAATCTATTTCTGGTGAAGGACTTTTTCACCTTCCCTTACTTAACTTACTGACAAGAAACGGAATGTATATTGCTATGGCCTTTTGTGTAATCCACCTAGTAAAATCAAAATTTTAAAAAACACACAACTTTTGACCTAGCAATACTACTCCTGGGAATCTTTATGTGTAGGTGTGTGTGTGAGTGTGAGTGTATATGTGTGTGTGTGTGTGTACTCAAGAACATTTGTGTAGTATGTTTATTGAAGCAATAATCATTGCGGCACACATATAAAAAGAATATTAAATGCTCATTGGTAAGGGAATGACTCAGTAAGTTACAGTAAATATCCACAATGAAATTTGCAATTATTTCAAAATAATTTGTTAAAACTATATCATTTGATTTAAAGTTATTTCCTCAAGAAATTCTTAGTAAAAAAAGATGCAAAAGGTGGAGATAACCTAATCTCAATTTTAAATTAATCCATGAGCCAAAAAAACTATACACAGTTTTCTCCTTGCATGCAGGTTACTACCACAAAAATGAACATGGAGGTTGATACCATGCAAAGTAACTGTAACAATCAATGGAGAAAATTATGATTGTTCTGAGACTTGTAAGAAACTTAATCAAAATATCAGAATATGTCTCACTATCTGTTATGAATATGTAGAGAAATTAAAAAATTGTAAAACTAATGTTTATTTAGTACCTTATAAATAAAATATAAAAACATTAATAATTAAAACACTTTACTTATTTGTAAAAAAATTATTAAAACAAACTTATCAAAGTTATTATGAGTCCAATCTAGTAGTGAGACCCTGAATACTCTATAGACCCTTCTCTAAAATACAAAAAAAAGGTAGTTGGAGCACGATGTATTTTTCTCATCATGTTACTTACAATGTAGAACAAGCCCTTTTTAAAAATGTCTTAGCAAATTGTCTTACTTCTAAATTTGAATCAGCACTGATATTTTATTCTTTGTACTTTCTCTTTTTTTAACCATTGATTGATTGATTGATTGATTGATTGAGAAACAAAAAGCGGAGACAGTTTCGAAACCAATTAGTAGGACAGTTTCAATAATTAATACATTGCATATTGCTGTCTTCATAGTGGTTATTCATAGTACAAGATGCAGACATGAGATTGGTACAGGGTCTCACTATGCAGCTCAGTCTCGCAGTGATCCTCTTGTCTTAGCCTCCCCAGCACTGGGATTATAGCACTCTGCCCTGGGGTTTGGCTCTACACAGGGCTGGCACAGCATGTGGTACAAGGGATCAAACTCAGGTCCTTGAGCTTGCCAGGCAGGCTCTTAGACTACCGAGCTACCTCCACAGCCCCTCTTTGCATTTTAAATGTTGTGAAATATCTTTAGAAATTCCTTAAGTGTAAAATTTTCTGTTGCTGTCACTTCATCTGGGATTTCTTTGTCTCAGTCATGCTTCACACTCAGGGCACTAGGTTCACCTACTAAGCACCTCTGGCTGCATAGCTACCAGTCCTGCACATGGGCATGTCACCATTCACATAGTCAGCTGTTTAGTTTCACTATCCTCTTTATGAGGATATATTCCAGTGTCCTATCCAGGATTTTCATTTGCGTCTTGCGTCATTTTCCTCTTACATTCATCTCTGAGAATCAGGGAGGCAATACAACTGAAAAAAGACTATTAATATGAAAATATATAGCTATTACTACATTAAGCACTAATAATAAATATATTAGTAGAAGTAGTAATGTATTAATGAATATACTAGTAGAATCAATATATTAGGTAATGGTTGAAAATGATAAATATTATATTAGTAAATATTAAGAGGTGGAGGATCAGAAAAGATGGCAAAAAGATTGAAATAAACTCATTACATCATTTTTTACCATCAGTAATACTACTGAGCACCAAAAAGTTGAGAAAATGAGCCATAAATATAATACTTTTTTTAGAGGTAGTGATTACAAGAACTTAAATAGAAATAGTTAAATGTGGCTATTTCTGCTGAATAGAACTAAGAACAGAGAACAGAGAATTTTACATGGTACTTTATAATTTTTATAATGTTTAATTTTTATTATCACATTTATCTTATTTTTTACAGTTTTTTAAATGAAAACCTTTGTCCATATTCTCTAGGTACTTAAAATCAAATTATGCATCCCATAAATAAAGAAGGATGGGGCAATAGCTTTACAAGTCAAAAACTACATATTTTTTTCCTTAAGAAGCGAAGTTTAGTAGTAGTATTAATGAGGAGAAAGGAGAAATCACATGTAAAACTTTTGTGCTCATTACGCAGACAGTAATATCTAACACCATAAAATACCAAGATGAATTAAGGAAGTAGCAGGACAACAGTAAGAACATTAACCTAAAATTTGAAACCAATTTAAATTGTCTGTGGTCAGCTATTCTATATAATGGAAAAGCATGTCAGTTTCCTCTTTAAGTGGACTGAGGCATTTCAGCATTATGAGTATTAGGTGGTCATAATAGAAAAATGGATCCTGATTTAAAAGGTTTTCTAGAACATGCCTGGTATTTAGTAATTGAAGCAGAAGTCATTTATCCCTTTCAAAACTAGCCACACTGAAATCATGACTCTAAATATAATTGTGGGGAAATTTCCAGATTCCTAGACAGTGCATGCATGTAAACAATATGGGTGAGGAAATGATTGAATTTGCCAGAATGTATGAGTAAAGATCAAATAACCTTTTAGAGTTGTTTCAAAACCTTTCAAGAGCGTGGTATGACAGCAGCTGTGTTTGTTTTCCTGCTGCTGTTCTTAGAGAAACACATCTCAGTGTTTTGGCATGGAGCTGGAAATGGTGTAGATTTTTTATTTGTGCATGACACAAGGTTGTAGTTGGCAATAGGCATTCTTTTCCCTGATTTTAATATTGAAAGATAACATATTAATGTAAGAGATTAGGTTTTGTTTGTGAAGAAGAGTAAAAGATTCAATTATACTTTCTCAATACTAATTTTCATGTAAATGGACAAAAAGAATGAAATAAATTGGCAAACCACATGTAAGAGAACATCTGTTGTCCAATCCTACACATGGTAATTAAGGCAAATAGCTATTTGTTTGGTTGCAGCTATCACTGAATTCATGGGGAACTCTATTTTTGTATCTATGACTATGGATTTCCCAGGACTACAATAAAGGATGTACTACTCAGAGTGGAAAAAAGAAGAAAGAAAGCAAATGGTCATATATCGAACACTTAGAATGCTTTTGTCAGGACAAATATTCAATTATGCAGTATATATTGCAACCACACACACACACACACACACACACACACACACACACACACACACCTATTAACCATTTAACATGATTAAATTTTTTAAATCCCAGTTTAGTTGTGAAGTTATAGTCCTCTCTATCCCGGGTGATGTAGAGAAAAGAATCAAGGTGGTTACATAGAAACTTCTAAGAGTTTTGAGCTTTGTGAAAACTGTCAATTGATGTTGATGATTGGTCAGTTCCTTACATTATTGCGCCTGTGTGATGAAAGCAAAATGTTGGTTCTCTGTCTGTGTCTTTTGAAATTTTATTTATTTATTTATTTACTTATTTATTTTTGCCATACCAGGGATCAACCTCAGGACCTTACGCTTGCCAGGCAAACACTTACTTATTCCATAGAGGTATCTCCCCACCCCCTGTCCCTTTTTTTTAAACCAGTTCTCCTGTGCATCACAAATTCTCTGTTCAGGTCTTCCTACAAATTAAACTTGCCTTTTTTCTTTCTCTCTGATGGTGTAGAAAGCCTTTTTCTAGTCTTCAATAAACTTTCAATAATGTATGGCTAAAGTGTGAGCAGTATGCCCACATGTACAAGAAAAGAAATTCCAGAGTCTAGAATGCAGTTCAGAAAGTTGAACTTGAAAAGCACAGAAATAAAATGTGCTGAATACCTGAACAGGTGGTGACCGGTAGGGAGCTTCTCAAAAGAGAGCTCAGGAAAGTTAGATTGGGTAACTTTTTAAAATTTTCCTTTTGTTATTGCCAAATCATTAGGAGATCTCTGATTATCAATATAAGATGTGTCTATGTATTGAGGGGGATTAAGGGATAAATCAAATTCTTACCAATAATATGTACTGTTTCTACATAGGAAAACCTGCCCTGGAAACAAAAAAAAAGCAATGGTTAAATTTCATGTCACTTATCCATCCATTCTATATGTGGATTTGAAAAGCTTAGAGCCAGCCAAAACCATTGTGCCATTTAGCTTTACATATATATTTAAAATTTGATGCCTTTAATCTCAAATTCTTTTATACCCTGAAGCCCATACTAACAATAGGTGAGGTCAAAGAAGCTTGCATTTATTGAATGGTGATCATATGATGTTAATATAAGACAACTTTGCATTAGAAAGACTTATTCCAAGACTATAACTAGTATAGAGACAAGTCAAACCCAGTGAGCTTTATGTGGTAATTTGAGATTTGCCAGTTCCAAATCCTGTTTTTCCTTAGTTTTACAGGTCAGAACAGAACCAGGTGGCTATAATACTATGGTGTGGATATATGATTTGTGTGCATATATCCCCAAATATTCATGGATTGAAACTTTATCACTTTTGTGAAGTAGTAAGAATGGAAACTAAATCTGTCTAAGGTGTTTGAAGGTGGGGATTCTGAGAGGTAATTAAGTTTAGTTAATGTCACTAGGGTGTAGTCCCTTCCCTCCAAAATCCTAGTAACATTGTAAGAAGAGGGAGATAACCCTGAAAGATGTGTGCATTCCCTTTCCCTTCCATGTGATGCCCTGTACCACACTGGGACTTGCCAGCAAGCAAGCCATTACCAGATGCAGCCCCCTACACTGGACCTCCAGGACTAAAATAAACCTCTTTTCTTTATAACTCACCCACTCTGTACTGTTGTGTTTTGGGACATAAAATACAGCAAAGATGGGCTAGGGAGATAGCTCAGCAATCTATGCACCTGCCAGGCAAGCACAAGGACTGGGGTTCAATCCTGAGTACTGTATGCTGTGCTGAGCTGGCCACCAAAACTGGGCATGGGGGGGCATGTGCGGTAATCCCAGCACTGGGGAGGCTGAGAGAAGAGGATCATTATGAGTCTGAGCTGCACAGTGAGACCCCGTACCAAATACATACATACATACATACATACATACGTACATAAATGATTTTTAAAAAGAAAGTTTTTTTTAAAAAGAATACAACATAGACTATATAAGCACCACAATTTCCATGCAGAAACCCCTTCCTGGTTCCTCATTGTTTGGACACAGGGAACCACCTCATTGTTTAATGTGATACTCTCCTTTTCCCCTGGGATCTGCTGAGCATTTCGCTCAGGCCTGACCTGTTGGAGCCCTGCTTGAAACTTTATTGGCTTGAATTAGCGGAAACAACTTGCTAAGGCTGTCTGCAATACAAGAGAATAAATAAAACACAGAGAAGGAAAAAGAAGAATGGATTTGACACATCTCAGGGAGAAAATAATGATCTTTAGTTTGGCTCTTCAGCAGGACCAGTTTCATGGGCATGCAGCACACAGAATTCTGAACTCAGAAGGGCCATACACTTGGTTTAACTCTATGCCATCTGGAAAGTCTAATAATTTTATTATTATAGTAAAATTATTTATTCTTTTAGTTGTTGTAGTGCTAGGAGTTGAACCCAATGCCTCCTGCATGCTAGGCAAAGCATCTAACACTGAACTGTACCCTCCCCAAGATGCATGGGGTTTTAATTTTGTGAATTACGTATGCCGGCTCCATATCTAATTCCACTATTATGTGAACATCCCAAATATTAGTCTCAATGTTGCAAGAAAATACAATTCTCGTTGGTGCTCACACAAACTAGTTTGAACTGAGAGCTTATAAGTTGCAATGGAAATGGTTCTGACGAATGTCTGGATATCTTGCAACATGCGCTTTCTATCAGTCTTCAAATTGTGTTGCTATCAGCCTCTGATTATCTGTGATGGATAAGTTTTTCACTTACGAATGATTTATGACACAGCTTTAACACTAAATATTATTTACCTGCCATCTGTCATACTTTCTACTAACTTCAAATACCAATCAGATAATTCATAGACTGAAAATTAATGTTAACAAATGTCTTAAAATATTTTGGGGTTCGGGAGATAGCTCAGCAGTCTAAGTGCCTGTCTGACAAGTGCGAGGACCTGGGTTTGATCCCTAGTACCACATGCCGTGCAGGCCCCAGATCTCTAGGGTGTGCTGCACCAATGCTGTGCCAACCCAAAACTGGGTGTGGTGATGCACCCGGTAATCCCAGCAGTGGGGAGGCTGAAACAGGAGGATCACTACAAGTCCAAGCTGCATAGCCTGACCATGTACCAAATAAATAAATAAATAAATAAATACTTAATTTGTTCATTACATATTTAAATAAACTTAGTATAAAATATATGAATATTTATAATAGAATGGATATTTAAATTGTTATTATTACTATTATTTGTATTTTTAGGGCAGAGTCTACAGGGTGTTCAGGGTCTCACTACTAGATCAGACTTGTAGTGATCTGCCTGTTTACAGCCTCCCAAGAGCTGGGATTACAGGCACTTGCCACCACACCCAGTCTCAATTGCTGTCTCAGCACACCCCAGGGGCAGGCAAGCAGGCCTGGGGATTGAATCCCCGGCCTCTGTGCCTTCTTGCAGGCACTTTAATCTGCTAAGCTATTTGGCTTGCCCTGGATATTTAAATTGTAATATACATACATATATGCTTTTATTGTTTGTATCTAGGTGTTTCCCAAAATCTCATGTGTTTGTGGGGGCACTTGTCAGGGGTGGCTACATCTTGGGTGTGTGATGCTGGAATAAAAGGGAGAGGTGGCTGCTGCTGCCACCTGCTGCCTCACTACTTTGCTACTTGCTATCTTCTACATACCATGAACTATTTTGCCTCTGCATTGCCCCGCTGCCATCCCACCTTGCATTGGAGCCTGCCAACTACAAACTGAGATTTCTGTAAACTGTGAGTCAGATAAACCTTTCCTTCCTTAACTCGGGGTGTTGAGTATTCTGTCTCAGCAGAGAGGAAGTTACTGAGAAACACATATATGAGATACCTACATAGCCTGTACTGAACACATGCCAGAGAAGTATAGAACTCAAAGATGGGAAAGCACAGGCAGGTGATGTGGTCAAATTGCCTGAAATCAATAGGCAATACTTAGTATAAAATATATGAATATTTATAATAGAATGGATATTTAAATTGTTATTATTACTATCATTTGTATTTTTAGGGCAGAGTCTACAGGTCATTGAGGGTCTCACTACTACTACTATAAGGGACATGATCAAAAATATGATGAATCACGTTGCCATTAGTCCCCTTAAAATACTCCCCTTGCTTCAGTCATACATATCCAATTATCCTTGATACTTTCTGAAGCAGTTATAGAAGTCCTATTTTTTGTTTTTAGTTGTACTGTCCAGGATGCCTTGATGTTCTGAATCACTTCAAATCATTTATCTTTCATAGTCTTTTGACTTTGGGGAAGACCTTTTGGGAGTGATGAAAACATACAACTCTTTCCTCTTGAGATTGGTGAAGAGGATTAGTTACTCTTATAAAATGGACCTTGGAGGACAGTTGTGACCCTTCCATCATATGAATTCATTTCAATTTTTTGTATTCTCTAATGCTTCTCTCTTAGTTAAGCAAGTTGGCCTTGACCAGTCAGTGAATCTACTGATATTGTGTTGTTGGGAAGCTCAGCCCCTAGAATGTGAGAAATAAATTTCTTTTGTTTAAGAAACCACCCACTTTAATGCATTTTGTTAGTGCAGCTCAGAAAGACTATGATGAGTCCATTAGAATGTCCATCTCCCCAGAAGACTCCACCAAGGTTGTGGTATACCAGAATTACCCTTGCAGCACCTTTAGTAGCTCATCTGATTTCTTCCTGTGCTATGCAGTTTGTCCTTGCTCAAGACCACTTTTCAGGGAATGAGTAAGGTGCCACTCTTTCTTGTCATCATGGAAACAAAGAGAGGATCTTTTATTTTGTTTACAATAGTTCACTCCTTCCCATTAATATGAAATGGAAATTAGATTTAGGGAATCATAAATGAGAGAGGTGAGAAATAGAGCTATAGAAAAGGCAAGACCTTAAAAATCAATTCAGGATTTAGTAACCATCCGAAGGACAACGGCAGATGGTGGGTTTAGAGGTATACAAATATAATGGGAAGAGGTCAGACGAATTTCGATAGCAATTGCAGAAGAATTTCGTGATAGTTTTGAGGAATAAAGAAGAAAAGAGAAACCATATGGTGGAAGGATAATTAGTCTCCAGTATTTGCCCTTAAGAAAAGGAAAATTTTAGAAACTTATTACAAAGAAACAACTTTAGTCATCTAAACAATGTAGAATGCTGAATCAAGTTTCCTAACTACAGGAAGGATACAATAATACTGATGTAGTGAACAGAGGTCCCAAAGAAATTTTTGCAAAAATAAATCAAAAAACATTTTGACATTGAAAATACACAGGATGGTCTGGGAGATAGCTCAGTAGAATAAGCACTTGCCTGGCAAGTGCAAGGTCCTGAGTTCAATCCCTGGTACCCAAAAAAAAAAAAAAGAAAGAAAGAAAGAAAACCAGTAAATTAATGGACTTTTTAAAATTCAGATCTCCTTATTAGGAGAAATAATGTAAGAAGAAAATGTAAATATTTTCTTAAAGTATATAGAAAAGACTCTTATACTAAATATTTTCAAAGCTTTCCAAACCCAGGGATCACTTCTTTCTCTAAGTAAAGCCTAAGCTTATTGCTTTTAAGGACACCTCGAAATTAAAGGCATTAGAGAACAGATATGTGATAACAGATTTGCTCCTTAGGTAACTGGGGAGGATGAGCTGCCATTCTGTGCTGTGTGTCTTCCGAGTAAGGCAGGTATTGAATACTTGTGGGTTAACTCAGTTGTTTAAGTGCCTGCTTGGGCAATCCCTAGCTCTACATACCTTACCAGACCCAGAATGAAGGCAGCCTGATCCAGTCAAAAAAAAAAAAAATCAAATCCTTCTGAGTAAGGCAGGTGTAAAAGAAAAGAGGTTCACTTTACTTTTGGATTGTGTCTATAACATAGTCTTATTTTTTCAAACCTGACCACCAAACTTCTAATACAACTGATGAATATTTTTCTTTACAATTGATTAATTTACTTTTTTTTTTGTACTGGAGATTGAACCGAGGGACTTCATCAACCATATTTGTTTACTTGTTTGTTTCATTTGAGGCATGACCTCAATGAATCACTAATGTGTCTAGGTTGGCCTTGAGCTTACAGTACTCCTACCTCAGCTGCACAAGTAGCTGGGACTACAGGTGTGTTCCACCATTTGCTACATCAACATACTATTTAAAATGAAGAAACCAGGCTTAACTAGCTCAGTTTTGGAAGCTCAAATTCAAGTGGCCACATCTGGTGAGAGGTTTCTTGCTGGGTGAGGATTCTGCAGAACCCTGAGACATTGTAGGGTATCACAAGGTGACAGGATGTGTAGAAGAAACAAGGTCTACATGACTTTCATTCTCAGGGAGGCAACCCGTATTTTTAATTCTCTCCTGATTTGGGTGTTGCTCTCTGTTTATTCTACTGTCTTACACTAAGTGTCATTTGTCAAAAGAGGGGACAAAGCAAAGAAAACTTCTTGGTTTTCTGTCTGGAATACTAAAAACTCTTGACAATGCTGGCAGACCTGGGTAATTTGGAGATGGTACTAATAGTAGGACTGTGAGAAGTTGAGTTTTTATATGTTTTTTTTTTAATTTTATTTATGTGTGTGTGTGTGTGTGTGTGTGTGTGGCCAGCTCAGCCCACCAGGGGGTGGGGCTGGCTGGCATGTGGTGCTGGGGGATTGAACTGGGGTCCCTGTGCTTTGCTAAGCTTGTTCTAAGTAGGTGCTTTAGACCACTGAGCCATCTCACCAGCCCCTTTTTATATGTTTATACTGGGAATGTTAAATAAGAATTGTGATTTTTATGGAATGTAAGACTGGAAGGGTTTTTGAGGTGAAAGAAAAGTAGCCTTGTTAACAAGTGTATAGTATTTGTCAAGCTTTTTGCTAGAGCCCTGTCAAATATGTTACCTCCATCAATCTTGAAGATATATTGTAAATTATTCTTGCTTTGTAAATGGGACTAGAGATTCTCAGAGGATAAGTTAGCTTTCACAGTTGTCCAGTTATTTAGTGGGTTATTAAGAGGAAGGGAGGTGATAATACCCTTGGTACCAGATACCAAGGTTGTGAAACTTGGTCTTTAGGTGCTGATCTCCATAGAGCCCATAGACAGGCATACAGTATATCTAAAGTCTTACCATATCATGGTGACAAGCAATAGGGAAAATGTATGAAAGAGTTGAAGGGGATGATAAAGGTTGAGAAACAATAATCTTTATCACATTTCATTCAATAAATGAATCGTTTCTTTTGGCAGAATTGTTTTTCTTGTTTCAGGGAAATCTCATGTAGAACAATAATTCATCCAACAGACAAAAGAAGTGTTGGCTTAAATGTTGTTGAGGAGGGGGCCTAGAATCATGGTGCCTCATCTTTTGTCATGGTCTGGAAGGATTAGTGACAAAGCACTAGTCACTTCCAAGTGTCTTAGTTTGAATGTTGGAAGAACATTCAACGTGCAACTTCCTTACTTTGCAGATGAGTAAACTGCAGCAAGCTTGTAATGTATAAGCACAACTCCTCTAGTCACTTAATTACTTGGAAGTCACAGATAGAGTGAAACCAAAACAGACTTTCTACCTTGATCAAACTATATAGTGAGGCACATTGTGACACCGGAAGATTGAAAGACCAAAGAAAATCCCCAGTAGAGATCATGATGAGAACAGAGGGAAGTGATTCTGAGGAAGATTACTGCAATCTATAGCAACAAACAGAGGACATTAAGGACAAGGAATGAAGCTTTGACAATATAAAAGTATCTGGTGAATCGTGACCACAGTTTCTGGAGAGCATGTGGATCTAGTTCAACTTCAAAGAAAACTGTATTTCAGATATCTCAGCAAAAAGCTAAGGATGCTGTCTATTGCAAGTAATTACACATTACCCTTTTCTAATCCAAATATAACCACCCATATGTTAGTCATAGCAAATCAAAGACATAACGTCAAGTGTATTTATAGTAAGATGAATTCAGTTAAAGACACAAAGCAAACAAAGTGAACAAATAGGTGCCTTAAGGAGAGACCTCAACAAAGCCAGGTTGTGTTTACATTTGATCTTACAGAATATCTAGAATTCAGCAATTCACTTTAGCTTGAAAAAAGAAAGGCATAAATAGCAATGATGTTGAGATATAGGGGAAAAAATAATTTGAAATTTTCTTTGGGGAATCATAGTATTCATCTAACTTATTTTACTTATTTGTAGCTTTGATTGACACAGTTACTATTTGCTATTGTTAGACAAATTATTTTCCAAGTGACTCAAAAATTATACTTAGGCTTTAGTAATTTTGCTTTAATATGAAGGAATTAAACCATAATCTTACAGAAGTCTTAATAATTATCTAAATCCTTTTTTCTATTTATTTCAAATATTGGGAGTGTGATCTGGTAGTAACAGCTAACACTTTCAACTGAACCTTAGTTAAGTGTCTCATACTAATAGGAATATTTCTGTTCTCTTTTAAATGGCTCTATCATCTACAAACACGGGCAGATTAATTTTCTAATCAGAACATTCTGGGAAACTATTAAGCATGACATTAAACTGTGTTATACTAATTACATTCATATGAAGAATTTCTATCTGAACTTAGAGCATAAGACCCTGGAGAAAACTTATCAGAGCACAAATTGCTTGACTGTATTTTAAGAGATTCATATATCCTTATAAAATTTTTGATTTTCATCATGCTTTAAGTCAAATCTGTTTTCATAGTGACTCATTATAGCAGCAAGACCTTTTTGACTTTGTTGAATAGATTTTTTAAAAATGTGTTTAATTCTGTATGGGTGGGTAACATACCAAAGGCAAGAAACTCCATCCTAAAAATTATTTCTTACTAGATTATTACACTTAATAAAAAGAAATAACTAAACTAAAGTGATTGTGATATACCAAAAGAAAAAAAATAATTTAGCAGAGGTCAGCAGACACTTTCTGTAAAGGACTAGATGGTCAGCATTTTAGACTTTGCAGGCTATAAGATCTTTGTTACAACTATATTTGTAGATCAAAATCACACATGGACAATATGTCGAATGTGTGTGTCTATATTCCAATGACATTTTCTTCATAAAGATTAGTGTCAGATCAAAACAACTTCATATCCACTAGGAAAGTTGGATTGGATTAGCCATACAAAAAGTTATTGACAGGATATGGGAAATTGGATGGATTTATATTGCTACTGGGAATGCAAAATAGGGCAGCAATCTTTTAATATAGAGCTACCTCCAGTATGCTCCAGAAATCTCTTTCCTTTGTATTAACAAAGATTCTCTCCTTTGTTCAAATCTGAGTCAGGCTTCTGTGGGTATTTTCTGACTGGGCCTGAACTTAGGCTCCCTGTCTGCTTTTGCAGAATCCAATTTGTGCAAGAATTCTTCTAAAATAGCTTAGCTAATCCTTGGTATTGGAGTCCAATTAGTATTTTATCACCCTGGCCGGACTTCAGTAAGAATTGTGTTGAATTGGTTCTTCAAGAATACCTCACATCGTGATGCTTCCTCAGTAATTTTCCATTCACCATCCTCACTCTACCTCTTCACTGTCAATAACCACTCATCCTTGCCGTATTCAGTATCGAGGCTGATCTTTCTTCTGTGAACAGATATCAACATAGTGGTCCCTATATTTACCTTGATGGTCTTTCCTTTAGTAAAATCTACCTTATATTCCTTCATAAGTGTCATATGTAATGTTTTGTTTAAGAGTATATGACTAAGAGAAATGAATACAGTTGTGCTGCAATATCCTTGGTGGACTGGTTCCAAAACACCAGCCCCCAACCAAAATTTAAAGAAACTCAAGTCACATATAGAATGGTATAACATTTCCAACAACCTATGCAATCTTGAATAAATAATAGTATCTAATACAATGCAAATGTTATATAAATAGTTATCCTACATTGTTTGGAGGATAATCAGAAATAGTCTATGCCTGTTCAGTATAGATGCATCCTTTTTTTTCCAAATATTTTCGATCTTTGATTGGTCACCCATGGATGTAGAACTCACCAATATGGGTTTCTTTAGGGAGAAATCTAGGTAGAGAATTTCTTAGTTATAGGTACATGGACCATTATATTTACTACCATTATCAAGTTATTTTCCAAATTTTTACACTTCTACCATATATGTAGCAAATAACATCTGCCTACACACTAGCCAAACAGTGTGATAACATGGAACATGATGACATGGAACTTTGTAATACTAGCAGTTCTTTTTATTTTTTATTTTTGATACAGGGTCTTGGTATGTAGTTTGGACTTGTAGTGATCTTCCTGTCTCTGCCCCCCTAGTGCTGGGATTACAGGTGTGCTCCACCAAACCTGGTTCCAGGATGGGTATGGCTCCCCCATTCTGGGCTGGCATGGCATGTGATACCTGGGATTGAACTCAGGACCTTGTGCTTGCCAGGCAGGCACTTATGCTCACAAGCTATCTCACTAGCTCAATACTAGCAAATTTGAGGGTAAAATGGTAGCTTCTTTTTTCCTCCAGTTAATAGAGATGATCAATTTTTTCTTCAACTTTCTGCAAGTTTTTCTATAGTCACTCAAATTTAACCTTTAAGAGAATGACATTAGTAATTATCTGGAGAATGAAGTATAAAAAATGATAAAGAATATTGTGACAGTTAATCATGGTAATGTCAACTTGACTGGAATGTGAAACTCCTAGTAGATTAATAAAACACATTTTTGGATGTGTCTGTGGGGTGTTTCTAGAGATCATGTCGTTTGCATGTAAGTCACCAACCCAAGGTCAGGGGGAAGACTCATCCCTAGTGTGGGTGGCACCATTCCATTGGGATGTAGCTTGGATGGAATGAAAAGGAGGAAGCTGGCCTAAGCTTGATGAGCTCCTTTTTGCTTGAGCTGGTGCAGCTTTTTTTTTTTTTTTTTTTAAGTGTCCTTGTGTTCAACTTTTATTTTTATTTTTTCCATAATTTTATTGAGAAACAAATAGCAATGAGACAGTTTCAACCCAAAACACATTGCATACATTCTTCCTAGTGGTTAATTGCTGTACAAGATGTGGACTTGATATCCTATTTACAAACACCATTAGAACAAATCCCTCTATTCATTAAGAGAATGTAACTATATAACTATCCTTACCACTTTGAATACACAGATACAAAATGGTGCAGCTTTTGCTAGTGCTATCACTATGATTATTAGACTGCAGTTTCTTCAGTCTTTCAATACAGATTGACACCAGGTACTCCCCTAAGAGCTTCCAGGCCTTCAGTCTCAGACTGGTGGTGCATTCTTGACCTCCCATGTTCCGTAGCTTATACCTTCTTCAACTGAGTAGCTGTTAGGCCCTCTGCCTCTCCAACATGCAGCCAGCTATGAACTCTTGTGCCTTTGATCCTGTGAGGCTTTCTAGTAAATCTCCACATATATGATTTTTGGTTTTTGTTTGCTTCAACTCTACTTTACCCCTATACACTGGCACACTGGCATAAGGTTATGTTTTCATACTTATTGACTCATTGGAGTGTATTGTCTTCTTTGTTGGGTCATCAGAACAAGAGGCAGTGTATGCTGCTGCTAGATTTAAAAATCAAACACATATGAAATGTACTTTAAAATGTAGAGCTTACATGAAGTCAGTATGGTAATACTATTTTCATAGATGCATTACTATTGTAACGCATTTGTATGAGAAAAAAAATTAGAGTGCTCAACCTAAACTTGAAAATAATTAGTTCCTGTTCATTTATATTTAGTATTTTTTATATGCCAAGGATATGAAAAAGAAAACAATACTCTTTGACATCAGGGAACTGGTTTGACACTTTACATCTACGCTCAGTGTGTTTTACAAACTGGCCTGACACTCAAAGCTAGGCTATGTTGTTCTGATGGATAGTGTCTTACAGAACTCCACTATCAGACAAGGTCATTCTGTGACCATGATAAAATGAGACAAAACAATGCCACTTTATAGTTTTGTCTAAGCACATACAACAAAAAGGTCAATGTGCAAAGAACAAAATACCAATGTTAAATAGATTCATGGGAAGCCATTATGGAGCATGCTCAGTTTGTAACTAAACTGCTGCAGTTTGTAGGCTCCAGCAGAAAGGCCAGACTAGAGTGGAGGCACTCTTGTTTATTGCTGTGTATTCAATTTTAACTCTGAAACAGGCTGGTTAAAACAAAATAAAACAAATCAGATCAAAAGAAACAAAAGAGAGGAGATTCACTGTCATCAATTAGAGGGGGCCTAGCTTATGAGCTGGTATGCTAAGAAAGTTCCTTGTTTTTTAACCCTATAAGGAGAGTAAGTGAAATAACTAATTGATTTTCATTAATTTGCTTTCCTCAGCTCTTTTCTTTCTATAAAGCCACACTCTTCTGCTCAGCTCATCAGAACACTTAATGTATAGAATGAGATGTTGTCTTATCTGAAGTTACAAATACAAACCCATTAGATCTTTAAACTAGATTTGTTGCAGTTTTGTCTTTTGACAACTCCCCCTCACAAACACATAGGAATGACTGCTTTGTTGTCAGTTATAGTTACAGTCTTGCTCTCTAGCCTGCCATGTTCCTGAATGAGGTTTATGAAGACACTGCATCATTGGACTGTCTCTACTTCCAGACAGGACATAATGCAGAGCAATTCTCTCCACCCTGTTCTGTGGGGTCTTCTCTAAATCACCTAAGCACAGGCCAATCTTTCAAGAGATTTCTTAACACCCCCATACTGAGTGACTGGCTCTTCAGAGTACATGTTTTCATTTTCTGTAACAAAACCAACCTGATCATTTCAACTACAGGTATTTCTCTTAATGGTTTTTGGCTGGATGACATCAACAGTTCTAAGAGTTTTAGATATGTTATGCCATTTAACCCTGAAAAATAGTACTATTACATTGATATTATTATTAAAATATTACTATTATCTTCTTTCTAAGACAGAGAAGCAAAGAAAGTTAAATATCATCTCCAGTAGTTTATAGCTAGCAAATGACAATACAATTTGTGCCTGCCATTAAGACACAAGCAACTACTTCTGCTTCTCCTGACCTTGCTGATTTTTTTGATATTTCCCTAGAATTAGGTGTTGAGGACAGAGACTGCTGCTGAGTTCAGCATTATAAAGCAAACACACAAACAAACAAAAACACACAAACAAAATTTAAAAAAATTTCCAAACAAAAAATGCTATAGATGAAGATTATATTTGAGGCCGAGAAGCCTTTTAGAATGAAGAGTCACTTTTTTTCTGAATCTCTGTGAGGCTTTCACCGGAGCACCCTGGGGTTGTTTCTTATACTAAAATCAGTATTGCATGTTTACTAAAGGCCTGGCCTATTTCCATATAGTGAGAACATCTATACTTTGAGGAAACAGTTCAAAGGAAAATATGACTTTAAAAGAAGAAAAGCACCCTGATGTGTGGGAAACTGTTAGCTCACAGCTGGCCTTGGGTACACACAACAAATCCTTCAGCATGTCTTCATTTTAGGTCCTTCATTATGTATGTCTGTTTCTCTACCTCCACGCCCTTGACCCTGCTAGTCACCACTTTATCTGAACGCCCAGCCTACTGAAATTCCAAGCATTTTTCGTCCGTTTCCCCCTATTTGTGCCTTGCAATTTACTGAGTTCTCAGTCAGCTTGTAGAACAGGTGCGGCAACATCTTTTTGTCATTTGTGGAAAGGATGGCGAAACACCTTGGACTGCGAGGTTACTAAGGACCGGGCTTCGCCAGGCACATTCTGATTTTTGGTGGAACCCTCCGCTACCCTAAGGTGAGCACTCATTAGCTGAACACCCGGCAGGCGCCTAGTACATATGTGCGCTGTGCACCCCTCCGCAGCGTCCAGGGTGCTCCCGCCTAGGGTGCTCTCGCTGTAGCCAGTACCCACCCTAGAACTACACTTCCCAGAGGTCAACGCACAGAGGGCTCCCGAGATGCGCAAGGGATTTTACATTCCTGCGCTGCTAAAGGAGCGCAGAGCCAGGTTCTGCATTTCAGGCTCTCCAACTCCAACTCCATCCAGACTACTAACTTTTTGACGGGTCCCTCTCGCATCCCCAAGCACTACCTCAACCTGAGGCGGAGCTGGGACAGAAAGCCACAGCAGACCGCCGGAAGGGCTGAGAAGCCGAACGGACGGGAAGCACAGCCAATCAGGCTCCAGAGACCGCCCGGAAGGGGCGGTGCCTGGCGTGTTAGGGACCCGGTTGTACCGGGATTGGCGCGTCTGAGGCGGCTCCGCGGTGGCGGGAGATTTCGGATGTGTTGGCCCCGGCTCCGGCTGCGGCGGTTGGACTGGGCTGGGCTGGGCTGAGCTGAGCTGAGGGTGCTGCTGGCTAAACTGGGAAGGAGAACCCCGGAGGCTCGGCCGGTTCCCTGATTGTGGCGTGCTGAGCTGTGGCCTTCTGTCCGACCCCCGACCTGCGGAGACAGATGGACAGGCACCGTCCGCGCCTGCACCTTCCGGCCCACGGCTGCGCTGCCGCGGCCCCTTATCCCTCCTCCGCCTCGCTGCGTAGCTGCCGGGAAAGCAAGATGCCGCGCAGGAAGGGTCCCCAGCACCCTCCGCCGACCTGCGGCAGCCTGGAGGAACCTGGGGAGAAGCGCCCCAAGTTTGTAAGTGTCGCCCTGGGGTGGGGTGGGGCGGTTCCGTCGGGCTGAGGGGCTTTGGCTCGGGTCCGGGATGCCTCCAGCCTACTAAGCTCTGACTTGGTTGACAGCCGAGGGGGCATAAACTGGGAGGGGTACTACAGTTTATTCTAGGTATCTAGAGCCGCAAGTCTTCTTAGGTAGACTACGACAGGGTCAAGTTCTCTTTCGATCTTGTGACCAATGCTCTGATCTTCGTGTTGCCTCACCTTTCTGAAGGCCGAAGGGGAAAGCAGTTCACATGTATTTGTGTTGACGTCATTTAGGTGGACACTGAGTTTTGTTTCCTTAGTCATCTTTTCCCCCTACCCCTTAGTGTAAGAGGGTATAGACATAAAGTGAGCTTTTAGGTAACAGTATTTATTTACTGTCTCCTTTTTTTGGTATTTCTTTTTTTTTTTATTAATATTTTAATCCACTAAGAATGTTTAAGGTAGGTACACTTTCTTTTTTTTCCAAGTTGAGACAGCTCTTTTTAAAACTTGGCGGGGCATGTGGTCATGCCTAAAGAATGTTTGCTTAGTTTGGAAAGAAGTCTTAAGTATTTGAAACTCGTTATTCTGAATTGCTGATGGCCGCAAGAATAGTGGTATTTTGTACCGTTAGGGACAAATCTGTACTCTACTTGATTGTTACCTTTATAGGCTTGAAGGATGATAAGGAGAGAGTTAATTTGACAGTGAAAGATTCTGCCCAATATGAGACCAATTCATTAGGAGGAATTTTTCTTTTAGTATTAGCTTCGGGCTAAAAGCTTATTTTATTTTGCCGTGAGTCTGTCAGTCCAGAATCCTGGAGATGTGATTTTCCAAGGCAATATTTATATTCAGTTTTACTGAAGGTATGCCAGAATATTTGGGATCCAGTCCTTTTCATTTCTTTGGTAGATCATATTGATCTTTCTAACATGATGCTGAGTTTTTGTAAAGATGTTATCTAAAGACAATATTAAAATTTTTTTAAAAAATATTTCATTTGTTTATTTATTTGGTATAGGGTCTAGTATAGTGATCCCCCTTGTCTCAGCCTACCCAGCGCTTTGGGATTACAGGTGTGTTCCTCTACTTCTGGTGACAGTGGCCAGCAAGGTGTGCCCGGGTTTTGGGGCCGGCTTCCATGCATTACTGGGTTTCGAACTCAAGTCCGTGTACTTGCTAGGCAGGTGCTTAGACCTCCAACCTATCTCTCCAGCCCAAAAGACAATATTTTAAGCTCAAAAACTAATAGGCACATTTAAAATACTATTTGTGGGCCGGGGAGATAGTGTCTGAGCTGCGTTGTGAGACCATGTACCAAATACATAAATTAAAAACAAATAATATTTGTGGGGTTTGACTTGAATGATGATTTCATAATTTACTTGGAAGTAATTTGGACTCTGTTATCTTTGGAGTTAATGTGGTAATTTCTTTACATATAGTCTTCTGGTCCACTAATTCTATCCTCAGATATGTCTAATCTGCTGTTCAACTTGTTCTAAATATCTGATTTTAGTAATTATTTTTTGTTTTGACAAGTTTTACTTGCTCATTTTTCAGATCTTCCGGGTATCTTGATACTCTCTTGTTTTTATTTCTTTAGATATTTCCTACTTGGTGTTGTTTATTTAACAGTTTTGGTGTGTGCAGTTTTCGGATGGTCTATATTGACTTGGCTTGCTCTTTTTGCTTGTTGATCCTTGTAACTTCATTGTTTTATAGTAATCTGTAGGGGTGCCAGGAGGCTGGCCTACTTCCTCTTTCTTCCCTCTTCCCCTCCTTGCCCCCTCCCTCCCTCCCTCCCTCGTCCCCCACCTTTCTCTCTCTCTGTTTCTGAGTTTCTCTCTGTGTGTTTCTCTCTCTGTTTCTGTGTTTCACTCTCTCTCTCTGTCTCTCTCCTTGTTGTCTCTTACTCTCTCTCTCTCAGGGACTCTGTCAAGCTCTCTGTCATTGAAGTATATATACCCCCTTCCTCTTTTTCCCCTGCTCCTCCTTCTGTGTCTGTGTGTCTGCCTTTCTCTCTCTCTCCCTCTCTGTCTCTGTTTCTCTGTCTCCCAGGGCCTTACACATGCTAAGTAAGCTCTTTGTCTTTGAGCTATACCCCCCAGCCTCCTTAAATGCTAGCTATACTATAGAGATATTTTGAATGTTTCCCTCAGGAACCTGAGCATACAGGATTGGCAGCCTTATCTCTCTGATAAGTTGGAATTCTTAAAGAGAGGTTGCAGGTCCAGGTTCAGCTCACAGAAGTAGAGACAATTGAGAGCTTCCATCAACGTTGCAATTAGACAGCATTTATAGGAAAACAAAACTGAGGCATAGAAAACAATTTTATGGGCTACACTGTATTCAGACAACATCAATTATAGTAACTTGTATTATATTGTATTATATTAATTAGTATAGAAATTATTGGGCCTTCTGTGACCAGCCAAACTAAGTTACTATGATTAATCTATGTTGGTTTGGCCTGATAGACACAGTGCAGGTGCTTGATCCAAGTCCATGATTTCCTGTACTTTTTTTTTTTTTCCTGTACTTTTATATTATTAACCTTGTTACCCTATGAAGAGATCAAGTTAGGCAGAGATTTGGTTACCTAAGGTGACCTTACCTAAGGTCACATTGCTTTGATCCTTAATCACCATCTGATATTACTCTTTCATGAATATTGGGAGTATTTATTTATTTATTTATGTATTTTTTTGAGACAGGGTCTTGCTATGTACCCTATGCTGACCTCCAATTAGCAGTGATCCTCCTGCCTCAGCCTCCCAAGCACTAGCCCTGGGATCATAGGCTTGTACTACCTCACTTTTTTTTTTTTTTTAAAGAGGGCCTGTGTAGTTCAGGCTAGCTTTGAAGTCATGATGTCACCTAGGCAGGCCTCAAACTCTTGCCAATCATCTTGCTCAGCTTTATGAGTTCTGGAATTGCAGGTGTGCCACCACCAAGCCTGGGAGCCTGTTGGGAGTTTTATTCCTTAGCATTTCTTTTCTCTTCCAAGAACCATTAGCAATTTGTAAGGGCTTTAATGAATATAGGATTAGTGATTCCCTGGCTATAGGCAGGTTGTGAGGTGAGAGGAGATATAAGGTTTCAAAACTTCTGTTATTTATTGTAGTGGACATTTTGAGTTGAAATCAGAGTAGGCTTCAGGAGATTCTTGCACCCTTGCCTCACTGCCTTGACTTCATTTTGAGGCAGGTGTAGTAGGTGGAGACATTCCAAAAGATACACTCCTTAATTCTTGAAACTTTGAATGTTACCTTATATGGTAAAGATTAAATGAAAGATACTTTGTTACCTTATATGGTAAAGATTAAATGAAAGATATAAAACTGGACAAATTATCCTGGCCCATAAAGGTGAGTCCTAAGGGCCGGCCAAATAGCTCAGTGGATTAAAGCACTTGCAAGCAGGCACAGGGGCTGGGGGTTCAATCCCAGGGCGTGCTGTGCCCTTCCTGCCCTGGGGGACTACTGAGATGGCAGTTGAGACTGGGCATGGTGGCACACACCTGTAATCCCAGCTCTTGGCAGGCTGTAAACATGTGGATCACTATGAGTCCAATCTAGTAGAGAGATTCTGAACACCCTGTAGATCCTTCCCTAAAATACACACACACACACACAACACACACACACACACACACACACACACACACGAGTCCTAAATGCAAGCGCATGGATTCTTATGTGACCTCAGAAGGCAGTGTTGGGGCTATGGAGGCAGAAACAGGTGGTACAGAATTGGAAGCTACATGAATGAAGTAATGGTTTTCCCTGGCCTAGAGCATTTAGAGGGAAGGTCCTGCCAACACATTGATTGTGACCTAGTGAAATGGATTTTGTACTTATGGCTGTCAGAGCTGGAGGATAAATTTCTGGTGTTTTAAGCATGAATTTGTGATAATTTGTCAAAGCTGCCATCGGAAACCAAGCAGGTATCGAGTCTGGCCATGTTGAAAGGTGTTAGGAGAACCATCTGATTCACTTCAGTCTCTACCTATGTTACAACTTGAGTAATTATGAAGGACTATAATGTGGGAATACTGTATAAAGGATAATCAAATCATAATGAAATCAAACTGATTAGAATAATACAAATCTTCATTTGGCTTTTGTTTACTGTACCATTTTTAGTATGCTTTTTAAAATAAAACATTTCATTGAATCCTGAACTGATGTTTTTCAGTTGTCAAGAATTGAGATGGGGGCTGGTGAGATGGCTCAGTGGTCTAAAGCACCTACTTAGAACAAGCTTAACAAAGCACAGGGACCGCGGTTCAATCCCCCAGCACCACATGCCAGCCAGCCCCGCCCCCTGGTGGGGTGAGCTGGCCACACACACATAAATAAAATAAATTAAAAAAAAAAAAAAAAAAAAAGAATTGAGATGGTTCACCTAAGTTTTATTTATGTCAAAATTGTACCTAATATATTATATATAGTAACCTTCAGATCATAGTAAAATCATTTTATTCAAGCTACTTTTCTAGGAAATTGTTCTGAATTTTTCCACTTTTTCTTTTCTATCCTTACTAGTACACCAGGAAAAAAAAAAAAAAAAACAACAAAAAACACCCAGGTTTGTTTTAGTAAATGATTTATCAAGTGACCAGATGTCAAATGGCTTTTTTTGGGGTCATATTTAGCTCCTGAAAGTAGATGATAAAGAGGACTTAATACTTCCAGAGTACTCTGGATCTTTGAGGTGGGGGTGGGGTGGGAATGATTATCTCAGATTTAGAGCAAGGCTTAATTGCTTTTTTTCAGAGATTCCTGTCTTTAATTATGAAGCAAGCAAACTGACATACATTTATTACACCGTGAAACCTTGCATCGCATCTAGTCTATCTTGTAGCAATTGCTTCTGAACAGATGTTACCTGAAACACCTTTGTGCAGTTGGTGGAATGCTAAAATTTGTCATGCTTTTATTATTGTTGTTTCGAATTAACTCTACTTTATGGCATAACTTTATTGCTGTGTCCTACAATCTTTATGTATTTATTGCCTTATAAATTGGATTTAAAATTGGCTTTTTATATAGAATGTAAATTAACATGTATATAACTTGTTTATGCTTGGCAGAATAATGCAAGAAAAGACTGCCATGTATTAGACTAATGTAATTGTCTTTAACTCAGCACATAGTATCCTCTAAACTAGGAATCAAGTGAATGCTAAAGAATATGCTTACCATCACACTCTTGCTTGTTTATTCCAGAAACTAATTTGACTTTTAGATCTATAAAATATAGATTAAACATAACCTTTTACTTCATGAGATATTAAGGATCAAAGTCTGGGCTTTCTTTGAACAGGATCTGCAAAGGTAACTGTTCCTCTCAGTAGCAGCAGGACATCATTGAAATACCTTACCACTGGGAGTAATTTTTCTTAAATAGCAAATCAAGTGGTCCTTATTAACTTTAGGGAGAATTAAAGAGTTTAAATAAGTTGAGTTTTGGTGCTGAAAGATTCAACTGACTGACTTCTTTCTGAAAACTGCTTGGAAATGCTTAGTGTAGATTTTATTTCTCACAGGATTGCCATCTTACAGGGTTTCTGGAAGATGCATTATGAACAACATTTATAAAGAGTGACTCATACTACTGTCAGGGCTTGAGACCCAGCTTTATCACTTACTAGCTGTAGTAAGGCACCTTCTTTTTGTGCTTGTCTTCCCTGGTATGCAAAATGGAGTCACTATGCAATTAAAAGTTAATAAATATATATTATGGGCCTACAATAGTGCCTGGCTCACTGTAACCTCTAAATATTTTCCATAGGATTGCTGTTTCGGTTGCCATTATCATTAGGAATGGTAATGCTAGTGTATTACGGTACTGTATTACTGTATTATACTACTGTATTCATGTTTTAGTCTTTGGGAATGTACATTGGATATTTAATAATTTTCTTGTATTAATTGAGGCAGGCTTTTTCTTCATGGTATAGTGGAGGCAGAGTTTTTTCAGTTTTCAATTCTTATCCTGGCATTGCAGGTGACATTTGTATTGATGAGTTCTAAAATTCTATGGTTAGATGATGGCTGAATGGTTAGATTGAGTTTCTAAAGCTTTTTTATCTTTGAAGGCACATGTTTATTGTACAGAATGATCACATTGATCATGGGGAGTTAACTTGTATGTAATACATCTTAATTCTTTTTACTTTTTTGTCTTCTCCCCTCTCGCCCCTCTCCCCTGGGCATGATATATTGATATGTTCTTTATTTGTAAAATGAAGCTCATGTAACTATGGAACTTGTTTACAAGTGAAACTTACAAAAAAAACCTTACAAAGGAAATCCCCTTAAACTTAGAAAAATGTTTCTTGTGCTATTCCAGTGTAGACTTGAATGATAATAAAGTATTCATATCTATTTATCAGTATAAAACTAAGTATAACGCTTTATGCTTATGGCTCTTTTACAGCTATAAATGGAAATAGATTTACATACAAAATCAAACTATAAAATCTATAAAATTCAAATGAACACTACCATTTATTTAATGTGATTGATGATGATGCTTTGCTGAAATTAAGTCGTCATTATTGGATTTAATAGTGGAAAATATGTATACATGTTTAGTTGGTTTTTTCTTTCTACATTCTTAAATAGAAATAAAATCCTAGAGGCTAAGGAAAATAAATATGGGTTGAGCAGTCTAAAAACTGAGTCTCCCATGCTTGATAGAGGACTTCCTGTCAACACAATTTTTTTTTTAACAAGGTCTTAATTTCAGATAGTGTGTAGTGAGCTATTATAAACCTGTTTATAGAAGCAGACAGCCGTATGTAAACATTTTTTAGTAAGTGGTGCAAAACTTGAGAAAGCATAAAGAATCAGAACCATTACTAGCAGTTTCTATAGTTTTTCTTTTGAAATTTAACTTCTCATAGCTGTGGGGGCATTGCTACCTGAAAAGTTACATTTTTGAATTAAAAACAGCCTTTAGCTTTTTGCATTTATAATATAAGAGGTATAGGACATTGTATCCTGTCCAATAAATTTAAGAAATTACATTTCATAAAATCTGTTAAAATGCTCATTTTTTTTCTCTTCCTGTTTGTTTCTCCTTATAATCTTTCCTTTTCATTTCTTTTTTTTTTTTTATTTTTTTTTTTTTAGAGAGAGAGAGAGAGGTGTGTGTGGCCAGCTCAGCCCACCAGGGGGCGGGGCTGGCTGGCATGTGGTGCTGGGGGATTAAACCGCGGTCCCTGATGCTTTGCTAAGCTTGTTCTAAGTAGGTGCTTTAGACCACTGAGCCATCTCTCCAGCCCCATCCTTTTCATTTCTTTGAGTTAAGGTCGTAGCAGGCTTTTTTACTCTTTAATTTCAATTTAGACTTTTTTGGGGCTTCTAGTTTATATATATTCTTTTCCACTAAAAGCCTATGAATGGAATTAATATCCATCTAATAACATTCTAATCTGTCTCTCCTTAAGTGTCGTGGCACATTTTAAACATTGGAAGGGAAGGGCTGACTAGTATTTGATGTATCAAATAAGGCCTTTCTATGTGTGAGAGACTTGGGGTGGAGATGTAGTTTAAGTTAAATCTTTGTGACTTAAAGATGGGTGAATGGCTGATTCAGAGTAGTGCTCTTTATTTTCTTGAAGCCTTTTGTAAGATATGTGGTTAATTGTGGGAGCTATAATACTGAGTTTATTTGGCTGATTTCATTGTGAAATATTTTCCTAGGATATATGGGGCGTTTATACTTTAATTGTTCATCTTCTCAGGGTGGGCTGCTTAAAGGTGTCATAAACTTAAGCTTTGCAATCTATCTTTCTTCTTTCTTCCTTCCTTCCTTCCTTCCTTCCTTCCTTCCTTCCTTCCTTCCTTCCTTTTGGATTGAATCCACGGCCTTCACAATGAGCTATTGCTCCCATTTATAATTTTGACACAAGGTCTTGCTGAATCTCCCAGATTCCCAGACTGCTGGGATTATAGGCATGCACTACCAAGCCTGGCTTCATTCACTTTATAAATAAAAAGACTTGCATGTTGGTGACATTAATTATGGACTTTAGAACTGTTTTTGTTTATTGAAATCTCAGATAAAATTCAATTATAATGACAATTACAGTTCATTTCTAATGAAAAATTTGACAGTCTGAGAAGTGAACATGAAAAATGGAGTACATATAATCTGCATCCAGAAATGCAATGTGACAGTTTCATTTATTTATAAAATATGATGGCTTTCAATTAATTCCATATTCTAACTTTATACTCTAGCCTTTCTGCTGAGGGTATTTGCTTTTATTGATATGTTCTCTTGAGTTGCTTTTAGTTACTTAATACTTATTGTGTTCATTTTCCTATTGCTGGGACAAAACCCCTACTCCTACAATTTAAAGGAGGAGAGGTTTATGTTGGCTCATGGTTTCAGGGTTCACTCTGTGCTTGGCTGGTTCCAAGGCAGAAGTGTTGTGATGGAAGAGGGCGGTAGAGTAAAACTGCCCAGTTCATTATGGCTGGTAAGCAGAGCAGGGGAACGGTGCTGTACAAGAGTCCTGGGGCCAGCTATAGTGTTTTAAGCCTCCAGGACACACACAGACACATCCAGAAATGTGTTTTACTATCCTACAGAGGACTCTTAAGCCAATCAAGTTGACAGTTATACTTAACAGGGTCACATGTATGTTTGTAAACTTTTGCAAGTGACTTTTTCTGTGGAGTCTGGCTTAGACTTGTACTTAGAGGAGGAATCTGAATGGTTGCCTAATTGAAAATCTATGCAGAATTACTCTTGTAGTCTTATACCACCTAGTTCATGAATTCATTAATGGTTAATTTAAGTTTAAATGTTACTGGGACACTCTTAATGTCCACTTTGTTTCATATTAGGCCTAAATTGTGGTACACAGGGTGTATAAAGGCTACCAAAACCATATCTGCAACACTGCAGAGCTGGACCTGAGAATGCAGTGTTAGCCCCACCTCTAAGCACTGTGATCAAAAGTGCTTAGGCGGGGTTCATTATAGCTGTGTGATCTTGGCCCAATTAATCAATTTCTGTGGCTCAGAATTCATATCTGCATATTTACAGTAACCTACATTTATAGGTTGCTGAATTGAGTTAATGTATATTGCAGTAGTCTAGGCATATTGCTTCACATTTAAAATGTGACAACTTTTATGAGTTGTACTCTTGTGATTCTTTCATAGAATCTAAAGTAGGGGAGTTGTTATTCTCTAGTACCAGTCCTCTTGACGGGAATGTGACAGAGTCTTGTTAATGACAGCATTTTGACTTTCCTTTGTTCTCTTTTCCTTTTCCTTTATTGCATCCTTCCTGTGGGACACAGAGATTGTGTTCAAGGACCCTGTCCTTCACTGGCCTGGGACAAACAGCAGGAAGATCAGTCACTAATCTTCTTTCTTTGCTTCCTCTTTCATCTCAGACTGCAGCCCCTGAATTGTGCCTGTCTTTCTGTGTGTTGGCCTTCTACTGCCAAGATATGCTGGACCTAAACATACATGCTACCAAAGTAACCCTGAGTTCAGTTTTTGACCTAGGCGTCCAACCTGCCAGCTCCTGAAACTTCCTGTAAGGTAGACTAAGAAAAAAATAGCATGACCTTTGACCTCCTTGTCCACTTGCCTCAGTTCTCCAAGCTGGGAATGGCCTGGCAGGCTTCTGGCTGAACACTGGGCTGCTGCATTCTTGCAGAAGCCCTGTCAGCTGTGTGAGTGGAAGCCCTTAGCCTGTGGGTGCTGAACACAGAGATAATGGTGGTCGTACTGGCTATGATGTTGCTGTAAGCACATAATCCTCACACACTGCTTTCCAGCAGATCTTCTCATTGCCCTAATTTTGCACATGATGGAGCTGAGGTAGGGAGGGAGCTTTTTCCAGAAGGAACAGCAGGAAATAGGGCTTGATGGATATGAACACAGGCAGACTGGCTCCCAGAGTCTTGCCTTGTAACTAGCTATTTGGTTGTCTCCTCTCCATTTTTTCAGCATTTATGCTAAAGCTTTATCAATCCTTTTAATCCCATTTGTGGACCTGATTCCTCTTTGTGTGTTGAAAAAAGCATTATCTACATCTCTTAAAAAGTCCAACACTATGAGAGTGCAAAGTGAAATTTGCATCCCAGACCGTAACCTTTACCCCCACAATGATACCATATATTCTTATTCTTTTCTTTTGTAGTCTTTTCATGATATTCTGTGTGTATGTTTAGAGCAACCTCTTGTAACCACAGGAACATACCACAGCTTTCACGGAAAGGATCTTATATATTGATTACCCTAGACTCATAGAACTCACCTTCACATCTTTCTCAGAAACAAAAGTAAAGGCCATATTGCTTGAACTTGCTGTTGTTTTTTCTATCTATAGCTGTTCCTCATCTTTTCTAGTATCCACAAAGAAATGCCTGTTTTCTCTTTCAAGGTTAATCCTTTACCACTGTTCTTAACCCAGCCCCATTCCATTGGGAATATCTCACTCTTTTCAGGCTCCATCTTGTAAAACCTATTGAATGTTTTCTATTGTAAAGAAAAAAAGCAGAAGGAGAAACAAACAACTCTCCTCCCCAACTTTTCCTTGACACTTTGCCTCTTGGAATATCATGCTGTGCTTTCTCCCTTTTAACCACTTCCCATGAATTAATTGCTTTCATTTATTCAGTAACGTTTGAATGCCCTTTATACTGAGCATAACACATGTGGATACAATGTGGTCCTTGACTTCAGGCAGGTGTGTGAAGTGTGTGAAGTATTATTGGGAATCCATGTTGTGTTATGGGTCACTCAGAATAGGAACCAGATCAGCCAGATTGAAATTTGGAAAGCCGTTTATTACTGAGCTCAGCCCCCCCCCCCAGCCTTCACAAAGGATACTTGCATTTGTAAAGAGGGATTGAGCCACCTTCCAGTGGGTCCCCAGTTTGCCTTCACATTTACCATTCCTCTGAAATTTCTTTGGCAGATCCACAGCTGACAAACTCAGTGGGTGATTTTTTTAGACCTTCTCGTACTTGATTTCTGTAACATAAAAGAAATGTAAAATGTATCTCACACTTCATGCATAGAAGTGGGACTGTACATATGAGCTGAAGTTGTGCTTTTTCTCCTTTTACACATTTTTCCCCCCAGTACCAGGGATTGAACTCAGGACCTTGTGCTTGCCAGACAAGCACTTACTCTACTGAGCTATCTCCTTGGCCATACTTTTTACACATGTTAACTTTGTGAAATATCCAATCTTATGACTCACATGCAAGAAAACATGGCGACAATTTTGTTATTTTATAAAAAGTTCAACTTTATGAATACTTTAATAGTTAAATTTTTGCTAATTAGTTATTGCCATATAATTAATTTCTTAACTGACTTTTAAATGCTTTTCTGGAATATGGATATTTTTGTGATTTCTGTTTTAGTCTCAATCAGGAGGTTACAGTAACAAGGCTTGTGTGTTGATGTAGTCATGACAGAAGCAACTGTAGCAATGGGGAATACGCACAAACTGGACCCTTGCCTGCTACTTATTAAAAGCATGATTTGTGTTTCCTCCTGGGATTTGAAAGATGTATTTTGCTATGAATGATGGCTCTTCACTTGGGTTTACAGATGCCTACTGGATAATTAAAAGCACAACTAAAGCTTAACCTTCGTTTTGTATCCTTTATTCCTGTAAATCTTGGGTCAGATCTCTTCTCAGCTCTGCATATAGGTGTGTTGATCATCTGGGAAGTGTCTGTGTAGGGGCTGGCAGGGCAGGGTTGATTAGCCCTCAATTTACATGATCTCATCTCTCAAGATACCAAGATCAGAGGTTTATAGGGATATCCAGCTATATCTAGAAGATTCCAGCCCTTGTCCTGAACCTGTAGTCACCTGGCTGCCAGGAAAGACAGTTGTACATGACTGAGGTCACCACAGAGACAGTCTTTTCCTGGAAACACCATCCCTCCACCATAAAGATTCCAGAACTGATACCAGCACTGAGAGGCTGATATAGACGGCTTGGCTCCAACCATCAGAGAGTCTGTGAAGAACTGCCCTCTAGCTTTTGCGCATGAAGCTCTGTATCAGACTACTCCCCTCCAGCTGGAACCTTTTCCTATCATGTCTTTTCAAGTACAGCTTTTTTTCCTTCTAAATTTGTGCTTTAGTTTTAATTTCCTTTTCTTCTAAAGTAAGGCTCCATGCCAGTTAGCCCCAATATATATTAAAGTTTCTCTATAAATGAAAAAATTAAAAAGCCACTGTGCACTATATTTCTATTATACACTTAAGAAAGCAGCTTTAAAAAACACAGGGGGAAGTGTCTAACAAAATATGTGTTTTAATCAGTTTTAGACATTTTACAGAAATTACCAGTGTCCCAGCTGTCTTCTCGATTCTTTTTGCTCATATATCTAAAGTTTTAAAATTTTAAGGTATGCGTTTATAATCAGTGGTAATTGTATCTCTTAATAACCATCTACCTGGAATTATGCTGATTTTAGTAAGATTTCATTTTAAAGTTTCTTTGCTCCATTAATTATCCAAACTGCCTCTGTACAGTTGCTAACAGTGGATGACTCATTGTGGATGTAGAGAACTGAGAGGAGGGAAGGTGGCATAGCCTGACCTTTTGCGTCAGGGTGACTGTGGTTTCTTCCCAAGCCTGGCAACTCACTTATCACCTCTGGCAATCACTTCCTGATCTTTAAAGTAGGAATAAGCAAATTTTTAGGGTTGTGGACATATTAGTAGTAGCAATTACACTCACTGAGCAGAAAGTGGTCTATTGATGACAGTAGAGTAGACTAGTAGACTATTAAATGAGTATGTAAGGATCCATGTAGCAATCTCAGGTTCTGTCCTAGTGAAGGCCCATTTGTCATGAAGAATAAAGTCCACATGTATTATCTTGTTGAAGCTTGAAAAGAGGCATTGGAAAGTTACACAGCGGTAGCCCACCCAAATAAAGTACAGTAAATACAGCTGTCCTTCCTGAGGGACTAGAATCAAAAAGTGAAAGCTGGTATCTTTCCCCATCCTCTCTCTTAGAAGCCATATTACTGTAGTCTCATTTTGCTCCTCACTAGGCATTTAATCCACAGTTGGTCTCTTTGTAGTTTCCCTTCCACTGCATCTGATTTCACACAGCCAAATGGGAAGGCCCGTAATTCCTGGAACACATCTATGCTCTTAGTTTGCACAAAAGCAGAGTGGTTTTCATCTGTGACTTTTCCCAGAGGGCGAGGATTTCACTGGCTCTGCTGGATTTTGTAGTCTGCCTCATGTCACCTGGTAAGAGTTGTCTCCCAAAGAACAGTGAAAATTGCGGAGACCCCCTGTGATGAGGCAGGCTCAGGGAGGGAACAGCTTGCACAAGGCAGATAAGCGAATAGTACGGTTGTATTGCAGATCTGTGGAGGAGATTCCTTGATGGTCATCTTAGTGCTAGAAGAGTCAGCTTAAAATAGTGTGTCTAACTTAGTGGTCTTTAAGCCTGGTTGTATATAAACACTTGAGAGAGGTATGAAATGACAGGTAAAGGTAAGCCCTGCCTTTGGGAGTTGTGATATGGTTGATGGGTAGATTACTCAGGCACCTGTCCTGTTTAAGCATTAGGAAAAGAAACAAATTTTCAGGTGATTCTCATGTAAAAGCAGATCGAAAACCCTGGCATAGGTGTTCTTTGGGCCATAGTAGCTTTAAAGTTTAAAAGATGAGGGATACATGGTTGTCACCATGTAGTGGATTCTTAACTGGTGGTCAAGTTGTTGCATCCAGCTTAATTGAACTAGCATGGTGCTATATGTGTAGGAGGCCCACCTGAGGATTGTTGCCAGCAGCATAAGAGGCAGAATAGGAGAAGCTGTCCATGGGCTGTTAGCGAAGCTGTTTGGAGAAGCTGTTGGAGCTGTTGAAGGTAGCTGGTTTTCTTGGACTGTTCTGATGGAGGACCTTGTCATGCTGGCTTTCCTGATGAACTTGGCTGTTCTTGTCTGAGGAGGAGCTTGAGACCTGCATTGTCACTGAGCATTGACTGAAATTTGGAGGGAGGTCTGGTCTTCATTTGAGTGTCACTTCCTGGCTCCAGAGGAGATGATGGTGCACTGCTCAGACTCATGGACAAGCTTGTCATGTTGGCTTTCCTGATGGGAACTGTGCTTTTCTCCTCTCTGGAGGAACTTGGGACCTCACTATTGCTGAGGATGGCTGTGGTACTTTTTTGGGGAGCTCTGGTTCTTACCTTGAGCATTGCTTCCAGGCTTTAGTTCGGACCCCTCAGCCTGATAACATAGATCTTTCATCCTGCTGGCGCCAACTTTCTAGCTTCCACCACTGACCTTTGAGCCTTTCCAGCACAGATCTGTGAAGTGGGCCTGCATGAGACATTATCATGTGCTCTAGGCTCCAGTTGGACTTGTGGGAGGCATTTTTTATGGGCTGTAGGTCTTTAGCTGGACTCATGCCAGACATGCCGTGGGATCCAGGTTGTCAGCTGGACTCTGGTCTTTAGTGTGTGGATAGATTTCCTGCACTCTGGTATATGATTTTTTTTGGGTGATTATAAAATAATCTTATAAATATGTCTTGTATTGTTCCCTTAGCAAAAACCCCAAACCATGACATGCCACATTAAAAAAAACAGAAAGAAGCCCCAGATGATACATAAATATTAAACTACAAAAAATAGTCATCAGTGACTAAGGAAACTATAGACAAAAGGGCTGTGGGCCAACAGAGGCAGGGTCTTCATTTTTGATGATAACAATGGTCAACCCACCCTTGCCATGAATTTATATGCATAATGCCTTCTTATCCTGTTTCCTGCACCTCCCATCCATCTGAGTGCCATGAGCCTCCTGAGGCCCAGGTAGCAGCAGACTTGGGATGACATTGGGAGACTGCCACTGCCTAGTTATCTGGGCTCCAAACGAATTTAACAAAACAGGAGAGGCGCTGGTAGCTGAAAAGAGGACAGAGCTGATGGCAAAGTGAACATGACAAAAATAGCTGTCCTCAAGGAACATAAGGCCTATGGGGGAGCTTGGTACACACTTAGCTGCTACAAGTGGATTTAAACATATTAGCATTTGATCACTAGGCCCAGAATGGCGAGGAGACTGATAAGAGAAGCCTTGAGAATGATTGCTTGAACCAAGGTGATGCCATTGGGGAATCTTAGTGGGAAGGAAAGGTAGAAAGCTGACTCAAAGTGTTATGACTCTGGGCAGCATGCTGCATATGTTACATAACTTTCCCTGTTAAGAAGCCTACAATCCTGTAGGGCAGTGGCTTGCTAACCTAATGGCGCAGATGAGAAACTGAGGCTCAGAGAGGAAGTACCTAAGGTGGAACAGCTGATAGTTGTTTGGGGTAGATTCCAATCAAGGTGAGTTTGACTTCAAAACTTTACTATCTGCTTCCAAAAAGTATTGATTTTGCCAGAACTCAGCATAGTGACTCACAGGGAGAGGCACTTTTGATTCAGGGAAGTAAAAGAACCTTCTTGAAGAGGCAGCATTTAAAGGGTGCCTGGAGGGCGTGTAGGGTGCTACTAGTATCCTGAGGATGGGGAAGTGAAAGCTCAGACAGGAAATAGGAACCAAGGTAGGGGACTTAATATGGGATCACTTATACAAGTGTTCAGAAGGGCACACAAGTTGGAGATGCCCAGGGAACTTAGGGATTAGTAACTGGAGGAAGGAGAGGCATTCCTCTAATACAGAAGCTGGAGGAGGCCAGCCCTGTGTCCCTGAAGCAGGGACACTCAGTGTTCTGAGGGGTGCTGGGGATTATGTTTACATTGTGGTTTCTCTCTCTCTCTCTCTCTCTCTCTCTCTCTCTCTCTCTGTGTGTGTGTATATATATATATATATATATATATTTTTTTTTCTTCCTCCTCCTCTTTCACTCTCCTCCTCCTTTCCCCTCCCCTCCCCCTTCTAACCCCTCCTCACCTCCTTTCCTTTCTCCTCTTCCCCTTTTCCTCCTCTTCTTTTCCCTCCTTCTGTAAGCAAGCTTCCCTTTCTGTCCACTCTTTTGGACTAATTCTATATTATAAATAGCTTTACTAAGAGAACTGAGTTTTTCGAAAAATTGTTTTCATGCATTTTCCTACTTATTACTGTGTTTTGGGACTGTTTCTAATACCTAGGAAAGGACTTCAGGTAGCATAACCAAACAAGCCACTTGCAGGACCCTGAAGTAAATAATTATTTGAGAACAGACCTTTCTCACCCCCACCTCTCCCTCCCATGTAACTTGCATGATATGTTGATTTGATCATGATGTTTATATACAAGTGCAGAATTACTTTTAGTAGTTACAATTGTAATCAATCTCAAATTTCCCAAAAGCTGGAGAAAATTAAATTGTGATCCTGGCATATGGATTATAATGACATTAAAATGCTCATGATATATTACTTGAAAAAATACTGTTGCATTTAAAACTTATTCTTTGGGAAAATGGATTCCATATTACTAGTTTTACTTGAATCATGGCTAAAATTACGACTTTAGCCTTAGATTATTGTCATAATGTTTGCAGGTTAATTAGCATGTATCTAAGTATGTATAATTAGTAGGTAGCGACTCTTTCAGTCATCATTGAATTGTTTATCCCTCTGTCTTGCATTTTATGTTATTGATCTTGCAGCTCTTCAGTTGTAGAATCCTAAGGGTAGAAACTGGATGCTCTTCATATTTATCTATTGTCTTGCACATGTTGGCAGCCTAATTATATTTTGTAGCAGAAAAAGTCAGGATTTTGAGACAAGATCTGGCTTTAAAATCCTGTTCTGTTTCTTATGTTTTGCCATCATGTCTTCATTTACATGAAAGGCTGATCAAGGAATAATGAACATGGTGAGTGGTATTTACTTCCACTTTTAGAAGGTGGCATGATATTGCTTGCATTTACAATAACAAAATATGATAGATTTCTTTTATCTCAACTATTAATAAGTGTCATAAAATAGAAAAGTAAGGCAAAGTCAATATATTATTGTTGCCACAGAAATTGAATTTGTGTCAAAAGGATTTGTGCTTGTGATGTAGTGATTCGTATATTTTTCTTGGAATTAAGTCTCTAGCAGGTGACAACATCAATAATTCACAGAAACAAGGAGCTTTTTGAGATTGGTTAATTTATATATGTGAATTAGGCAACAAATAAATAATGTATTTAATATATTCTGACATATTTGGAAATATGCATTAAAACTCAGCCTGTTAAAAGTCTAGCTCTTGTACCAGGTTTTTTTAAATTTTCTTTTTCTTTTTTTACTAATATGTACATTTTTATTTGAAAAGGAACTAATCTACATTTTCTGTTCAATGAGAAAAGTGTTATCCATAGTAACTTTAAAAATACTTAAAAAAATAAAAATACATTAGCTGTATACAACCAGGAAAATACATGAGATCATGAAAAAAATGCCCTAAATCCCACAACTTAGATGTATAAAATTAGCTATAGTTTCTATTATTTAATCCCATAAATGTGTTTATTTATAAAGTTGAAATTGGATTGCAAGTACAGTTTTAAATGCAGTAATATTTTTTCAAGTGACATCATATCATGAGCATTTTAATGTTATTATAATCCATATGCCAGCATCATGACTTACTTTTCTCCAGCTTTTTGGAAAATTTGGGGTTGATTACAATTCACACTACCAAAAATAATTCTGCAGTGATACATATTTGTATATAAACATGAGTGTATTATTAAGTATAAGTATTAGAAATAGAAGGTTTAGATATGTGCATGGGATTTGTATAACCCAACTATTCACTAGAAAAGTCTAACCAGATTTTCTTATGATGGTGCTGGAAGGTAAAGAAAATCCTTCTCAAGTCTTCTCAACTATACTGCATATGAAACAATACACATGCTATATTATCCTCAGGAACATCCTGCGTAAATTCCTTTGTTGGACAACAGGGTTGTTTCTTTGAGACACTTTTGGGTTTTGGTTTCACAGTGCAGTTCAGGCTAGCCTCAAGCTAAGAAGTCATCCTCCTTCAGCCTTCCAAGTGCTGGGATTACTGGGAAGCCACCAGGAAGGCTAAGGCACTGTCAGATGTAACCTAACATGTAGTTTAGTAAGCTTCATAGTGATTCTGGGAGTCCTGGAATCAATTTAATTCTCTTCACAACAAATACATGCTTTTTACCTTTCTCCAGATGAAAAAGCTTTTGGATTTGCTTACTCTAAAACAGGCTACTTGTAAAGTGGTTCAAAGATTTGACTTGCTTTTCCCTGGATATACTGTAGAAGAATTTTTTAATGTGATGATAGAAATTTAAAGAGCTCAAACAGCTGAAGGAAAATCTCAAAATAGGTTTTAAAACTAAGTTGCTAGAAGTAGCCATCATATTTTTAGTTTAATTTTACAACTTTGAATGAGTTCATTGAAGGAAAAGGAACACTAGAGTTGTTAAAATAAAAAAATGACCTGTTAGCTGGCCAGCCACTGTGATGCATAATCTAGGAGAGATTTGCAGACAAAATTTGTTAGTTTTTCTAGAGATATGTTTTTTTTTCCTTTACCCCAGCAGGTATGTTGCAACTTTTGATCAGTTTGAAAACCTTGTTGTATTCTCATAAAAATGTATTTACTCTCTTTTCTATAGACACTTGATTGATGCTGCTTTCAAAATGCTGATCTTTCTGGATGAATCTCATTTCGTATAATAGGGATTATGGGAAAGGGAGCTATGGTTGTGTGTGTGTGTGTGTGTGTGTGTGTGTGTGTGTGTGTGTATCTGTGTGTGTCTCTAAGCCTAAGGAATAGGGATACTTGTTTTTCAGAGGTAGGTGTGGTTATAGCTTTGCCCCAGTGATTAAAAAGTGGTTGGAGAGTTTTTCCAAATTTCTTGCCTGTTCTTAACATCTCTCCCACTTTTCTCCACATAGACTAAAAACATAGCTACATAAAAAACCAGCCAACTTAAAAGTTTTTCTTTATGGTATCAAAGAACCAGCTCTACACTTGTCCTGGGGAGTATAGTAGGAAAGCGTCCGTATTATTTTTGGACTTTTCTGGGATGTTAAATCAGGAACCCTTGAATGACAATATTTTGACAAACTGTGTGTTTTCTAGTTGCCTGGAAGATGGACTTTGTAGGTGTGTTTAGTGTTGTGGTTAGAAGTAATGTTGGGAGGAAGGAAGAGGGGAAGGGATAAAAACAAAATTAAGATGTGCTCTGTACGTGTATCAACTCGCCATGAGGAATGTGCTCATTCTGCACTACAAACATACTAATACAAGGCTTAAAATTATATATATATA
>NW_004524726.1:4034291-4158596 GCF_000260255.1 Octodon degus
TCTATAATTCTCTCCCTCTCCCTTTCCCTCCTTCCCTCCCTCCCTCCCCTACCTCAGCCTCCCAAGTACTGGGACTACAGGTGTGCATGACAGTGCCCAGCCTTTGTGTCTTCCTTTGCAGTCCGCTGTGCTTATCTATATCCTACATGTGGCTAGTTTTGGGTACCTGCTTTTAAAATTAATTATGTTAGAAATTCACATGTGCAGGTTAAGGGGATGCTTAATGGCTGAATGTAATGGAGCATGGAGCAGAATTTCTCACTGGTGCTGGGTGTGCTAAGTCATTGCCAGAGTGCCTCGTATGAATTTAGCTTCCCAAGTCCTCTTTAGGCCTGCTGTGTCAGTCTGAGGCACTGGGGAGAACTTGTGATCTACATTTTCAAAAGAAAGACTTAGTGTGATTTTTGTGCATGCTTGAAAAGTTGAAAACTCATTGGTTCCAAGGGCCTACTTGATGAAAATTGTGCCCGGGTCAGATTTTTTTTTTTTTTTTTTTGCATTTTAGGGAAGGGTGTACAGGGTGTTCAGGGTCTCCCTACTAGGTCAGATTTGTAGTGATCCGCCTGTTTACAGCCTACCAAGAACTGGGATTACAGTCACGCACCACCATGCCCAGTCTCAGTTGCCTTCTCAGCATGCCCAGCGGGTGGGGTCAGTGCAGCAGGCCCAGGGATTGAACTCCTGGCCCCTTCGCCTGCTTGCAGGCACTTTAATCCTCTGAGCTGTTTGGCCCCCTGAATCAGATGTTTAGAGGCTTTCCTTCCCATTGTAATTCTGCATAGCACCCTCGTTAAATGATGGAAATTAAATGCTTTGAATTGTGTGAGCCCAGGTCATGTCGGTATGTTTGACTATGATGATAATGACAGGCTGATCCAAGTCATACGGTTGGCAGTTGATAGTGGCTGTTGTCTTTCTAATGACATCAGACAACAAGTTGCTCCACTGGCCTGTTGGTTCACATGTGCTTTTTGCCTGGGCTCTTTGGAATGTTTTTCATTGTATGGTTTTAAGTTGCTTTCTGTTATACCTTTTGTCCATTTTTGTTACCTGCTTGTAAACTAAGTTGGTGGGGAGGAACTGTGTCTGAAGCACTCTTGATATTCACAGCATTTAGCACAGTGTTCTGAAAAGCTGTAAATCTATTTTTTGACAGTAGGCACTGTCTTCAATAAAAGTTTTGATGCATTGCTTAAATGGGAATACAGAGACCTATGTTCTGTGTTTCTACTTTTTTTTTCCCTCGGATCCTATGTTCCTTTGAAGAAAAAAATCTATAAAGGCTCCTTTTTCTCTTTCAATTCCACAGTGACCCTTTTGACCATTTGTCCTAGGAACTGTCATTAGCAGAAACCATTGTTACTCATCTATATGTGGTGCTTCTTACTTTTTAGGGAGAAAAATAGAATTAGCAAGTTGAGGAACATAGGACCACAAAAAGAAGGGTGAATGTTTGGCTTAGGAAAAGAACCCTAATATGCTTTAATCCTTCACTGTAACCAATTACCTGAGGTCCCATGGACAGAATTGTGTGCTTTTAATATTGCCAGCTTTATTCTACCCCAATGGTCCATAAAACATTAGTAATACCTATGGAATCGTAGGTCAGGTGATATAACTAAAGTTTACCAAGTCACATTAATATGTCTAAAACTGTATATTCCTATCATTTTCTCTTTTTGTGGGTAAATAAAACCCTAAAAAGTTGTACTATGTTACTTTTCAAAGGTGCTCCTAATGGCCAGGAGTATAGCATGTCGCATGTTGTCTCCCGAACACAAGGAATAATGAACAGGGGTATAGCATACTGTAAATATCAAGCATGAAGTCCTGAGTTCAATTTTTAGTTGAGAAGAAGAAAAGAACCCCCAAGCCAACAAAATAAAATGAGTGTCAATAAAATTCCTGTTTCTCAATTGTGGTCAAAAGTGTTCCTAGTTGCTTTTTAAAAAATATTCCTAAATTTTCATTCTTGAAGTGGATGTCAGCAAATACTACCCTGAACTCAATTGATGTGTGCTGTTCTTATTTTCCCCAATTGAGAGATAGTAGTGTATCACTGGTGGCTATGAAACAGAAGTACTTCATTTTTAAAAGTGTTGGGTTAACTGGACATTTAAACAATACCTCAAGTACCAGTATAAAAGATTTTTTTTTGTGTGTGTTATATAGTTTTTTCTTTAATTAGGGCTGTTATCCTTGTAGTTTTGTATTCACAAAAGTAAGGCCAAAACCCCACAGAATTATGTGAGGGTTTTATGGTAGTCATTCCCTTTCTTCTCTGCCATTTCACCTTGATGGGAAGTCTTCATTTTAGAAGTGTGAGTCAATACCCAGAATCTTGAGAAAATGTGAACTTGCCATTATCAAGTTGCATTTTCAAATTAACATTCATCTTACAAGTGGTTGCCATTTGATATGGCCTTTATCCTCCCTTTTTAAACCAGGGCTTATTTTTTTTTTCTTCTTATTTAAACAAATTTTTTTATTAGTGTGTTTGTGATGCCTAATATATTCATCATAGAAAATTCCTATATTGGGGCTGGTGAGATGGCTCAGTGGTCTAAAGCACCTACTTAGAACAAGCTTAGCAAAAAAGCACAGGGACCACGGTTCAATCCCCCAGCACCACATGCCAACCAGCCCCGCCCCCTGGTGGGCTGAGCTGGCCACACACACACACACACACACACACACACACACACACAAATAAATAAAAATAAAAAAGTACTAAAAAAAATTAAAAAAAAAAGAAAATTCCTATATATAATATCTTGGTCCTTTTTTATTTCTCTTTCTCCTCCCTGTCTCTCATCCCCAAATGCTGCCATCCCCTGCAAATGTGAACATCATATGAACTCACCTTTCATCCTTGTGCAGGTGCCATGGTGGTCTTTGTGTACTTTCAACTTTAGAATATGTGTTGCTAAAGCAGGTCAACTCCTTCATGGTTTTTGAAGTACACTGTTAGCGGTCACTACAGTTTTTAGGGGAAATTACAAGTACTTAGATCTGCTCAGACTTTTAATTCTAACTCATCATCACTGGTTGGTTTTAGAGAGGATGTATAAACAAAGAGCTATGTAGTCTTCTTTAGAAAGCTGAATCTTCAAGTGAAACCATTCTGACTTTATTGTTTTGGTATAGAAACAAATTTCTCAGATCACTGCATATTCTGTGTCAGTATGTTCAGTCCCGTCATGGATCCTTGAATATAGTGTCATTTCCTGCCCTATTGGCTACTTTTGCTGCTGGTAAGAATCAATAGGTAAATGTTTTCCAGAAGACAAGGAATAATGAACATGACCTTAGCTTTTTGAATTTGTTCCTCAGATGTTACTTTTTTCATTCCTGCATTCCTTTGCTATATATATGTCTTGTTTGCTACTCCTGCTTGAGAATTCTTTTGTGATTTATCACATTCTTTTTTTGTGAACTACTGTGCATAGGTTGCAAATGGGCTCCTATGTGCTATTGTTGTCTTGAAAAGCAGACCAAGTGTTTAATAAATTAATTGAATCCCCTTGGAAGACTCAAAATGAGGCAGCTTAAAAATTAGAAAAGCAAAAATAACCCCCCTACAACTATGACAAAAAAGGTTTCCTCTTGTTTTTACTAGAGTGACTGCTTTTCCTGATGGATATGAGTACCACTCTAAAATGCTGTCCAATTTTAGACCTTTGAAGGTGGATAAAAGTATTTCTTTTAGTTGTTTACATCTTTTGGATTTTTTTATCATGTAAATTTCACTTCCTGCATTCATATCTGTTACATTGCTTTTTGTATCTTGTATGCAGTTTTCAGATAATAAACATTGCATTTATCTATCTAGTCTCTTTTTTCCTAAAATTATCTATTCCCTCCCTCCTTTTCTCCCTCCCTTCCTCTCTGTCTCATGGCATTTCTTGGAAGCAGCTCATGCTGGTCTTTGGGAATGTTTCATTTATGCAAGTATATGTTTTCAATTTGTTGTGGAATACTCTTCTAAAGGGGATTTTTAGACGTGATCACCTTGGATTTACTTTGTAATCCCTAGATTACTTCACGTGGTAGGGTTAGAACTTGACTTTACTTTTTTTATCTGGGGCAGGACCTTGAAAAAGACTCCTTTCAGGAGCAATATGTGTTGTATTTTGGATGATAATGATATCCCTTCATAAAGTTCCAAGAGGTGAAGTTAACCAAACGTAATGGGTTGGAATCCACTGTTGGCAAGAGAACCCCATAGAGGCTTTTCCTTGGCTGTTGTTTTCTCCCCTTTAAATTGCAGACATGTATAGTTTTGGTTTAATTGTAGTCAGATGTGTCTGGGATGACACTGGCTGTAAATGTCTTACAAATCTAACAGTGTTGCTCAGGATCACATCCATTCTTAAGGACAACTGTGCATACTTATTAACTTCAAAGGCTGAAAATGATATTACTAAAAAGCAAATTGTATAGTTTAAGAATAAGCATTAATTCACTGTATCCAGGATTATTACTTCCTTATTTAAGGGTCAAAATAGGCAGTTTTAATTTTGGCACTTTATGGCTATTCATTTGAATACATTCTTTTGCATGTACAGTGTTCACTTTAGGCTCCACCAGTTTTTCCCCCTTTGTATGATGTGAAAGAACTTTTGGTGAAAGAAGAAAATCTACAATAAAGACTTAAAGTGTATGGATTTTTTTAGTGGGATTATCACAGAGGTAGCCATGAGTTTAAAGTTGAACTTCAGCTGGGAGTATAATTTAAGGGTAGAGTTGCTCGCAGCATGTGTATGAGGCCTGGGGTCCAATCCCAGCACTGCTCCTTCCCCCAAAGCCATAAAAGCATACTTCAGTATACAATCATGAATGCCAAATTTAACTTTGTGTCACTTACTCTACTAGGTATGGGTTGTCACTACATCTCCTTTTATAATTATAAGAGAGTAGGCCTGATTTCCTACTAGAAAGTGTTTGACTCTTTCTTTGGTCTTTGAAAGATACAGTTCTCCAATGAGCCAGAGGAAGGAAATTGGCAATTGATTACATTTATCTGAATACAAAATTTTTCCCTGTTCTGAGATTCATAAATTCGATTTCTGTTTTTTTTTTTTTTTTTTTTTTTTTTAATTTGTGCATTGCGGGAAACTAATGTATTCACTTTTTAAAGTGGCCTTATGTTTTCCTAGCAAGGAAATCAGCAAAAGGGTTCTCAACTAAGTTGGCAATAAAATTGAAGTATCTACTATCACCACTGGTGATAAATCAGACTGATGTTGAAGATGCAAATAGTCATTTTAGTACATTCTTCATTATTAGAATTAAGTTCATTAAGTCAGCAAAATGCTTTATTATCTGTTTTGTTGCGTACTGAAGGTAAGTTTAAAGTTTCACTTTCTTATAAAGATTTTTTTTTCTAGTGGAGAACAGTTATGTTTACTAGGAAAGCACCAACACCATGTTCTTTGAAATTATCATTTTTTTTCAGTCTTTTTTTTTTTTTTTAATACCAGGGATCAAATTCATGACCTTCAGCTCTCCAGGAAGGCGCTTAGGCAGCTGAGCTATCTCCCTGAACCCCCAACATTCTTTGAAATTACTGGGATTTTATTTGCCTCAGGCTTATGACTTGAAACCAAAGACACTATACAAAGAAAGCAAAGATTAAGTACACCGTAGGGAGATGGAGAAATACACACTGATGACACAGGAAATCAGAGGGACAAAAGAAGCCATCCAGTATGCTATATAGATCACAATATTTAATAGTGTTTTCAACAAAATTTTTTTAAAACCAAGAGCAAAAAAATTAATGTTGTTTATAGTAGACATACATCTTATACAATTAAAAAAACATTTTTCAGACCATAGAGCGTAAAGTGGAAAAATGTATATGTAGGTGAAATCTACTGTATATTTATAACCTATTAAAGTTGCTTATATGGGGCTGGCCAAATAGCTCAGAGGACTAAAGAGCTTGCTTAGGCAGGCGCAGGGTTCTGGGTTTGATCCCCGGCATGCTGTGCTGGCTCCGTCCCTAAGGCACCCTGAGATGGGGACTGAGACTGGGTGTGATGGTGCCTGCCTGTAATCCCAGTGCTTGCGAGACTGAAAACAGAAGGATCACTACAAGAGTCTGATCTGTGTAGTGAGACACTGTAGACCCTGTACTAAATACATTAAAAAAAAATTAATATGTACCACAGTGTAAAAAAAAATACTGACCAAATAAAAATCTTGAAAATTGCTTGATGAAAAATAAAATAACCAGTGGCTTTTAATGGCTTCTCCTGGTTACTAGTACCACAAAAGACAAAAATCTCATTCAAGCAGGCGATAAAACCAGGCACAAACCTTTACCAAATTAGACTCACCAATAGAAATATATTATCCACCCACATTTTCCATCAAAAGCTTTTGTTTTAATCTTGGAATCTTTGAGACCCATTTGGTCACAATATGTTACAAACTTTGTGTTTTTTTACACTATGATATCTTATGTTTGTCTGGCATGATTCTAAAGCTAGTTTATAAGATGTAGAGGAGGACGCAGAAAGAACCCAGTGCCCACCGGACATGTGAACCCACTGGATAGAAATGGGAGAGAGGAGGAGAGTACTCAGTTCTACGATGATCATTCCTCATCAGTTCCAGTTGCTTCTGACTGGTCATTTTCATTGTGCTCTTTGTGGCTATAAAAATCACTCACCACTGGCTTTGCTTTTCCTCAATTGGGTCTTTCCTTGCCTTTTCCTTTGTCCTGGCCTTTCTCATCTCTTCTTGAGCTTGATTTTCACCTTAACAGAATTTGCTTCAGACTCAGACTCCTTTTCATCTTCCTCTTCCTCATTGCCTTTTTCCTCACTTTCTTCCTTTTTGGCATTTTTCTGCTGCATCGTACTTATAAATACTAAGAGGGTGGAGTCTTCCTAGATCAGGTATCCCTCCAAGTTGAACGTCTGATCATCGTGACACAGAAGCATGACATCTTTCTCTAGGTTGCCCAGGCTCTGGTACTTATGTTTACAAATTCTTTTCTTTAATTTTTGAAATCCACTGGCTTCCTAATAAATTCATAGTATTCTGGTAACTTCCCTGGAAGGTAACTGAAGATTTCACTGAGCTGCCCTGAACTATCTTTGTAGTTGATCACATATGAATGATAGCGTTCATCTATTTTGTCACTTTTGGGGGGGATTTGGTGACAGCTTCTCAGCTGGAGGGCAACCTCACCTCATTTTTCTACAGCTTCCTTCACAGGATCTTTGTCCACATTTCTTGGTCTTTTTCTCCTCTTAAGCTGTACTTCCTCTTCTATTTCTTCCAAAGTGCCATCTTCAGTGGCCCCATAGTTTGCCTCTAATGTAGTTCATGAACAAGAGGTCTCCTGTCTGGGAACAAATCGCTCTCTTATAAAGAATTTCTACAAATTATATTTCAATATATCAGTTGTGTTCCAAGTCTGTATTTAATGCCAATTTATATTGTGAGAATATATTTATTGTACTACATGTCTAGTTTGTAAGACTGAAAGCTAAAAAACTTTAGTATTTGAAACTATGAGGTACATGGTAACTTTTCTCCATCTTTTCGAGAGAGTAAAAGAATATATAATGTATTTTTATTAGACTGTTATCTAATTCAGTTATCTTCAAGGCATCATTGCAGACTTTTCAATATATTCCGTTAACCATAATTTAAAAAAGCTGTTATAAATTACTGATTGATTTTTTTTTCATTTGCAGCATTTGAATATTAGAACACTGACAGATGATATGGTAAGGTTATCTTCCACATTTTCTTTGTTATGAATTTTAACCATAAAATGCTGATGGCGTGCTGTTGTATATTCTCATAAAAATAAATAAGAGGCAAAACTGGCAAAATATGTTAGATTGTTGATTTTAAGTTGTAAAAGGGAATAGTCAATATGTTAATTTAAAAATGTGTTTAATTACAAAGTGTTACTCAACTTCGAATCATTCAAATCAGCTCTCATTCTTTGGAGATGAATTACACACTTCAAAAAGAGGTAGGAAAAAAGCTAAAGATATGTTGGCTTTCAGAAATATGTAGTTGCTAATTAAAGTAAACCAGACTAACATATGCATATTTTAGAAATTTTGTTTAAAAATGAGAGAACTAGGCAACCTTATTCTGTATCTTTTTCATGTTGTTAAAAATAGGGTTTTCATAAGTAACAATACCTTATAAAGCCATTTCAAATACTTGGCAAATAAGAATTTTCCTACTGAAATTTTTTTTTTTTTCTGAGAAATATGTTTTGGATTTAACTCATGGTAATGGTAAAGATATAACAGTAACAACAAAAACAAAGTCCAAATAAAGAGTAACATCAAAAATATGTAAGCATGATACAGAGGAAAAAACGTGGCACTCACTCCATTGACCAGGTTTTGAATGTACCTTCACCATTTATTAAGGATAAAGCAGAATCCCTAGAACGTAGTAAACGTTCAAAATGTTTTATATCTTTGGTATCTGAAGTGCTGCTTTTGGGATACTGCACTTATTATTACTATTATTTTTTTTACAAGACTTTTTATATACTGTCAACCACATCTTTACCTAAATTTCGGAAACAGTCATGAAGTGGCTTTCACAGGCCAGTCCATAAGCTATCTTACTCTATCTTATATTAGGTGGGTTCTTGCTCAGTTAAGATGTTACTCTTTGGCATTCTTTAATTCTCTCTTTATCCTTGCCTTGGCAAGGACAAAATTTTGGACACCTCATGTATATTTTTATTTTTATATTTATTATTATTATTTTTTTGACAGAACTGGGGATTGAACTCAGGCCCTTGTACTTGCCAGGGAAGCGCTTATTCCACTGAGCCATCTCTCCAGCCCCACCTCATGTATATTTTTAGTACTGCATCATTTGTTTTCCTCCCTAAACCTTTTATGGACAGAAATGATGTGTTGTTGAGCTTTTGAGTGTCTGAGACATAGTAATTCTTTGTTGTTGTCCTGCCAGTCTTTTGGCCATTTACATGGTTGGTGATGTTGCTTGGCCCCTATTCTTGTCAGGTGTACCTATGAGCATCCTCTTGAGTTTTTCACTGACCTCTCCTATGAACTGACTGACCAGCCTGCTAATAACCTCTGATCTGTTCTATGTTTTAGCTCATCTCCTGAGTAGGCCAGGAACTTAGTAAGAGAAGGATTAAGTGGATATTCTAGATAGTTGGATCCATTGTGGTAGAGGTCTGATAATAAGCATGGCTGTCTTGAACAGAGAGACCAAAATAGAATCTTGTTCATTGTTGACTGATGCAGTGTGGAAAAGACATCGGATTTGGAATCAGAAGACTCTTGCTAAACACAGAATTTCACGATGACTGAGCTCTGTGACCTTGACAGTTCAGTCATTTGATTGGCCTCTCACAAAGCAGGGCTAATGATACCTTTGCTCCCTTCCTCATATGCTGTTGGTTAGTGTCATTAAAGTGAAGTGTGTTGAAGTGTTGCTTTAGTTCTGTCCCTTTTTACCTTTTTACAGATGTTTCCTGATGTATGGAGAGAGAGGTGGGGTGACACACTTGCAGCTGAGCCTTGTAGGGGATGTGTGTTGTAGATCAATGCAGAGCTGTCAGAAGGGAAAGGGTAGCTGGATATTTTGAGGGTTCTTTAAACTATTTTTGGTGTGTTAGAGCTTAGAGAAGCATTTGCCATTGATGCTATGATATGTTCTGGCAATATGTTTTTTAATTAAAGTTTGCCACCCCCATGGCATATATATCCCATGTATGGTTTTAATTTAGAATTTCTTAATGTTAATAACCATTTTTGGGCAAAACTTGAGAGAAGGAATGTAAGAATATAGCTCTGCTGTAGCCATATATTTGAATAACAACATTTAGAAACACCAAATAGAAATATCATGGGGAACATTAATGTTAGAGGCCCATCTCTTTAAGTTTTGTTAAAGGCCTGCAGAAATGTTTCAGGTTTCAACATTTATTTCTTGAGTTATTGAATGGAATTTCACAGGACATAGTCTTATAGGAATGAAGGATTACTACAGTTTTTTTGGGAATGATAGGATCCCCGGGCAGGGTTAATAGCTTTTAAGCTGTATTCCTTCTACAAATATCTGAGTTCTTGGCCAGATAGCATGTCTCCATCATGTCGCTTATAATCATGCATTGTTTATGCCTGGGTTGAGGAGATTTTCCTCAGAGGCAAAAGATTGGCAAGGAGGGAGAATGAGAGGAAAGGAAACAAATTTGACAAGGTAAGTTGGAAGAAATGCAACATGGACTTAATGCTGACTTTTCCATTCAAGTGTTCACTGATTGTTTTTGAATTTGAGTTGTTTTCTGCTTGCTCTTTTCTCTCTATCCCTCATAATCCCTTGTCCATAGTACTGTGCTCATACTGATCTTCATCTCATCTTCTGTCCTAATGCAGCCAACATCACTGTGATCTGTTTTTGGTGGTTTTGAAGTGTGTGTGTGTGTGTGTGTGTGTGTGTGTGTATCATTGATAATAAGGACTAACATTTTATCGTGCTGCCTGCCCAGCATAACTCTTCAAACTGTGTCTCAGTTGAAACTAAAGTTTTTATAATCAGTAGTTAATGTTTCTAAACATAACGAACTCTGATCTTTTTCTTTGCATTTTCTTTCCATTTTCTTCACTCTTCTCCATTACTTAAAAAAAAAAAAAAAAAAAAGAGAATGGTGATCTAATCTACTAAATGGATTTTGTGACCCACAAATAACAACTGTAGCTAAAAAAACAAACATTGGCCTGCACAGACACTAGAGAAGTCATAGGTCTTTCCATTAGTGTCTAGTCTTTTTTGTGTGTAGTTGTATATAGGACAGTTTGGTTATAATGACAGCTTTGCCACCTACTAGCTGTGTGACTTTGTATAAGTTACTTAGCTTTTGAGGTTTTGTACCTGTATTTTTTAGGGATTGTTTAATGACAATTAAGAAAACTTTCTTAAGTGAAATATATCAGACGTATTAGCTTAAATATTGTGTGGTTTCTCTTATGTGAGAAATCCAAAGTATAAATAAAAAACAAAATAGAAGATAGGATTTCTAACTGGTGGTCAACTTATTTTTATTTTTTTATTTTTTTTATAATTTTTTTTTATTTATTTGAGAGAGAGAGAGAGAGAGAGAGAGAGAGAGAGAGAGGTGTGTGTGTGTGTGTGGCCAGCTCAGCCCACCAGGGGGCGGGGCTGGCTGGCATGTGGTGCTGGGGGATTGAACCGCGGTCCCTGATGCCTTGCCAAGCTTGTTCCAAGTAGGTGCTTTAGACCACTGAGCCATCTCTCCAGCCCCCGGTGGTCAACTTATTATACCCTGCAGAATTAAAGTAGCATGGTGCTGAGTGTGGGAGGCCCACCTGAGGAGTGTTGCCAACAGCATAAAGGCAGAACAGGAGAAGCTGCCAGAATGCTGTTAGGGATGCTGTTTGGAGAGGGTGTTGGAGCTGTTGGAGGCTGCTAGTTCTCTTGGGCTGTTCTGCTGGAGGACCTTGTTGTGCTGGCTTTTCTGATGAACTTTGGAGAAGCTTTGGTTCTCATCTTGAATACCACTTCCTGGCTCTGGAGGGGAAGATGGTGCACTGCTCAGCCTCATGAAGCTTGTTGCATTGGCTTTCCTGGTGGGAACTTGGCTTTCCTTATTGCTGGAAGAGCTCAGGACCTCACTGTTGCTGAGGATGGCTGTGGTACTTTTGGGGGAGCTCTGGTGCTTACCTTGAGCGTTGCTTTATAGCTTCAGTTCAGGTCCCTCAGCTTGTTAGCACAGATCCTTCATCCCGCTGGCATAGACTTCCTATCTTCCACCACAGATCTTTGGACCTTTCTAGCACAGAACCATGAAGCAGAGCTGCATGGGCTCTAAACCTCCAGTTGGACTTGTAGGAGGCATTGTTATGAGCTGTAGATTTGCAGCTGGACTCATGCAGGATATTAGGATCAAGCCCTCAGGATCAAGCTGGAGTCTTTAGTTTTTGTGTGTGTGGACAGATTTCCTGCGCTTCTTATATATGATTTTGGGTGATTTATTATAAAATACAATTAAAAAATGTGTCCTTTATTATATTGTTCCCCTTGTAAGAATGCCAAACCACGGCAGTAAATAATAGGATGTGCTGAGATAGATCTTTCTGAAATTGGAAGGGGACCCAGAGATGGAGAAAGGCAGGTTGAGGGGTGGGAACAGGGATGTGAAAAAGAATTACATATCCTAAGGGCACACACACCAGCTCCATGCAAGGACTTTATATATGTCTTACAAACATGCACAACATCCAAAAATGTATGTGGGGGGATCAAGAGCATATACTTGTTCTTTGGTATCTGCAGGGTATGGATTCTTAGGCCTCCCTGAAAATACCAGAATCCATGGATGTTCAAGATATATATATATATATATATATAATATATATAATATATATACACATATATATATGTGTATATATTATATATATATATATATATATATAACTATATATAGTGACGTAGTGTTATTAGGTAACCTGCACATATCTTCTCTTACAAATCATAATCATCCCTACATTCTTACTACTTTATACAGTGCAAATTCTATGCACATGACTGTTACACTGTATTATTTAGGAAATGATGGTAAGAATGCTATCAGTACATATACAATTTTATAGGCACCACTGTAATAGGCCTAAATATATCTTTAATCCATTATTTATGAGTGTGGAGCACTGACTATACACATTTAGGATTATTGTGAATTGTTTAGCATTATGAAATCACCTTTTTAATCTTTAGTAGTGGTCAGTTTTTGTTTTTTTTTGGAAACTGAGGGTGGATGGGATCAAACTCAGGACCTCAAGTTTGAAAGGCAGCACCCTGCCACTGAGCTATACCCCTGGCCCAGTGGTCAGTTTTTAGTCCTAGAAATTTACTGAATTTATCTACACTACTAGATAAGATTGTCTGCTTCCTCTATGAAGAAAGATTTTTTTGGCTTTTGTGCAAATACCTTGTCTTGGTTTGATACCCCTATTAACTTTCCCATCTCCATTGCGTGTTTGTTTTCTTTTATCTGTATTTTGTTATTTCTTTGTTTTCTTCTCTCAAACTGATCTTTGTCTTTCTCTGTATAGTGCTTTACTAGGTTGATCATTTCTAAGAGTGGACCTACCATTTATACTTTCAACACGTTCTCTGATGGAAGCATACTAATTGAATTGGGCCTACAGGATTCCTCTATACGGATGTCCTGTTTATAGTAGAAATACTTCAATTTCTTTTAAAACTTTTTTTTATTCCTTTATTTTCTTAGAAGACAGCTTTACCCATTCAATGTTTTTTTCTTATTATTTATTGACTCTTTTCTCCAAATTCCTCTGTTAGTGTTAATGGCCCCATTTTCTCTTGTCTGTACTCCTAAACAGCTTTTTGTTGCTCCCCCCAAAATCAGCTTACTGGACAGTACCTCAGTGACCTGTCATATTTTATCTTATTTGAGACAGTTTAGCTGTTTTCTCTGGGTTGGCCTAAATTCTGTAACGTGGCATATTAGGCCTCCATGGCAAGACCTTGCCTCTCTTAATTTGATAGACATCCCTTAATGAGTATACAAGAACCTTCCAGAGATTAGAAAGTTACATAGGGAATGTTAAGGCATAATTGGGGTGAGCCCAGAAGAGGCTGGGCATCCTTGGACTTAGGTAAGGATGATTTCAAGGTCCCTCCTTGGAACACTTGGTACCAGGGACTGGTAGTGTAGAGCCAGGCTTGGATTTCCAATACCCCAAACATTTGTGAAGTAATAAATCAAACAAAAAAACCCATTAACTAGGGGATTAATGATTAAAATGTATACTAAATACTGTGTACTTGTTTGCTGTGTGGTATTCTAAATAGTAGTATTCTAAATGTTAGCTATATAAATACATCTAATCTTCACTTAAGCCTCTAAATGTGATTCTTCCCATTTTTAAGATGGGGAAACTGAGTTATAGCCATGTGACAGGAAAATCCTGGCAGACTGGCCCAGAGAGCATCTTTATCTAAAGCATTATATGGCTACTTAAGAACTATCCCTTTTTGTAATAAGAGTACCAAATATGAAATCTAGAAGTCTGCCTTCTGCTTTACTATGCAAGCCGTCTATATGTGATTTCTCACATTTATTTATTTATTTATTTATTTGTTTGTTTATTTATTTATTTATTTATTTTTGGTGGAACTGGGGATTGAACTCAGGCCCTTGCACTTGCCAGGGAAGTGCTTATTCTACTGAGTCATCTCCCCAGCCCTATTTCTCACTTTTAAAAATGAAAGAGAACATTGTACAGAACCATTAACCTTGGTCTTGAGAAATTAAGCTTATGACAATGTGATGAAAAGTTTTCTATGCTGAAAATGAACTGTTTTGAATTTTTCAAGTACTATAAACTGAAAAAGGTCTATCATAAAGGAATGGGGATGTTGAGAGATGTCAGCAGGTACAGGTTATATGATTTCTTTTAACTGTAAAGAATACAGAATATCTTCTTTGCATGGAAATCACCAGTCCATCTGTAGCTGTGGCCTGCTCCCACAAGCTTTCCTGGTGTCTTGAAGTCACTGTAGATAGCGTCACTTGGTCGGGGCGAGTCCTACTGAGTTGTTTTGGAATCTTTTACTGCCCTGTTCACTGGACTCTGGATATTCCTTATGGGCCCATTGACTCAGTTAATACCTGCTGCTCAATGACTTGTGCACATTCTGAAACTTTTCTCTGGCACTGGTTGATTCAGACAGTTCCTCAGATGAAGGTGGCTGAATAGAACAGGATATTTTCTTTTTCTTTTTTTTTATAATAAAATTTTAATTTTTCCAAATGCACGCCTGGTTGAACCTACTCATCTTCACCAGCAGTAGGGGCATCTCCACCCTTGGTATTTCTGGTATAAATAGCTTGGGCTCTGTGCTTTGAGACCAGCTTGATAAGCCTTTTACTAAGGAGCTCCTGAAGGGCTTCTCTGGCCAGTGACCCACGGATCTTCCTTCAGTCTCTGAGACCACAGCAGGCATTATATAGTTGGGAACTTCTTTACAGAGTTTGTCATAAGTAGCTTTATCAGCTAGAACCAGGTTGTTGAGCTTGTCCTGAACTTTGCCTTTGGACCACTTCTTCTTTTTGTCCTTGACACCAGATTTGTTCATTGAGTTTTTGTCTCTCTTGGCTGACTTTCTGGCATCTTTCTTCTTGTGTTGGGAGGCATTACGGAGCCCAGAGAGCTTGGCTACCACTGTAGACCTGTTAAGATGGTGGACAAAAATAAAATAAAATAAAATAAAATAAAATAAAATAAAATAAAATAAAATAAAATAAAATAAAATAAAATAAAATAAAATGAAATAAAATAAGCAGGACAAGATATTTTCTTTCTTTTTTTTCCCATAATTTTATTGAGAAACAAAGAGCAATGAGATAGTTTCAAACCAAGTTGGTAGGACAGTTTCAATAATTAACCTATTGCATATATTCTTCCTACTGGTTAATAGCTGTACAAGATGCGGACATGCTATCCTATTTACAAACTCTATTAGAACAAATCCCTCTGTTCATTAAGAGAATGTAACTATATATCTATTCTAACCATTTTGAAACACAGATACAAAATGGACATTCCTAAGTATCCCCTTTTTTTGTTTAGTTCCGTTATTTGAATATTATAGGTGTGTTAACTCAGCAAAATATTCTAAAAGAGTCCAGTAGTCCATAAGAGTATTGGATCTTCCGTTTGACTGGCAATGTCAGAAATTGTTGAACTGAGTTCCCTACAGCTCAACATAACAGCATGACTTTACTTCTTATATTTTGTTTTTATACTTTTCTGCTGGATGGTTAAGACCAAGATAAAGCAAGACCTATGCAACAAGAGTTGTAGCTTTGGGGTCTGATAAAGTCAGTGAAATCCCCTTAGGATTTATGCTGAGATCCTGTACCTCAGATTGTAGATCCTTTGTCAGTGTCAGCCATATGGATGAGTAACAGCCATTGCTTGGCCAATGTGCTCTCTGTGAAAGCCTGAGAGAATGTTTTCTCTCCATGTGACTCTCCTTAGGCACACTCTACATCATCAATCACTTTCCTCTTTGGCCCTATAATCTCCTTGATCAGAAAATTTGGGACACTACCAAGTTACGTGACCATACAGTACAAGTTCTCATATGTCCTGAGTCTTAATTAACCTTGGAAGGTTAGGGCCAAAATGTTGGCTTTCCTTGAGGCCCTCCTTTTTCTCTAAAATTGGTCTGTAAACTTAGGTTGTTAACCCTCCAGAAGAGAAGTTTATTGTTATTACCATACAACCTAGGCTGTTAAGCTTAGCCTCACTATCTGTCTGAATATCAAACATCTTAGGAATAACATGGAACAGGTATTTTTCATCAAGTATTGACATGTTGAACTTTAAGTCCCTACAGAATATGATGAAAAGACATTTAAAAATTAGAGTATATTTTAAAAATAGGCATAAAGAATTATATAATTCTTATGTTTACACATAAGTTCAAAAATCTCACCATATACAACCTTGAAGCAGAATAGTCCCACAACATTCCTTTTCCTGTCTCCTGCCTTCATTCACCACCCCCTTTGTGAACAATCATCTACCCGAGAGATAGCACAGCAGCAACTGACTGGCATGTCATGACAAGCAGCCCGTATTCAGAAGATCAGAATGACAGGCACTACAAGCATGAACCTACTATTACAGATTACCATCCTCAGTGCAGTTGCTTAGTTCACAGGTAGGACAAGATATTTTCTAACTGTAGACTCTTCCTACCTACTGAGATATGCTTAGTCCTGTCGATATATGCTGAAATGGATGCCACACTTAAGAAGGAAAAGTGATTTTGGTTATTTGATTTTGTGCCTAATTTTTGATTCAGATAGTCGAGCATAATTTTTTAGCTTAAAAAATAACACAATTTAAAATAATTATTTCAAATTATTATAATAGCCTAGTATAATAGAAGGCTTTCTGTATGATAAGTTCATTTCCATATTTCTATTAATTTTTCTTTGGTAACCTAAAAACAAGTGGTGTAGCAAAACCCGACATTTTTCTCTTAGATTTATCTAGTATCAAACTATACTTTTTTATAGAAAGTAGATACCAGAAGCATTGACTGGGGCAACTCAGCATGTGTATGAGACTGCATCATAAGTTCTATAAGATTTAAAGTATTTACTAAGTCAGGTGGGCCTTTCAAAGCCCATTAATGTGAGTTAATTAGGACTTCCTGCACTTAGGTTTTCAGTTGTGGCACTTAAGTACTGTCTCAGAATCTTTAAATATTTATTGGATAGTTTGAATCTGCCTTAAATCAGTAGAAACATGGAAATAAGATCAAGAGCTCTCAGAGTAGAATATGCTAAGATGTACTAGAGTATACTTGTTTCTTCATTCCTTTGTCCACTCATTCATTAGGTTTTTATCAAGTGTTTAGGATTGTTAGAGAAAGATGAAGATGTATAAGAATGACTGGCATCAGGGTACATTGCAGAAACCAATATGTAATCTGTAGTTGAAGTGTGGTGTGATTGGAACTGTGACAATTCATAGAGTTTGGTGGAAATAGTACATAGAGTCCACTTGATCTTAAGGATGATTGTGTAGAGTGTATTACTTTTTTACTGTAGTTTGAAAGGCAAGTTGGAATCCAGGTCAGCAGGAGTTGAATTTTTTGCCCTGTAGTAAGTTTCCTTCTGGGCTGTCACTCGAATGGATTGCTAGTGGAAGCATGTCAGATTGACTGTTAGAAAGCAGTTGTTGATGTCTGCAGATGACTTTTGACTATGTAGGTAGATAGAACTCTGTATTAGTGGGCTTTTGTGTGAGTGCTCCTCCCACTAGAAGGGTCACTTTGCTTACTGTCTATGTTAATCAGCTTTCCCTTCCTTTGGAAAAATAACAGATAATCAACTCAAAAGGAGGAAAGGTATATTTTAGTTCACACTTGTAGTCTCTAGTCACTTGGTCCTATTGCTTTTGTCCTAGTGGCACACAATCTTATGGCAAGAACGTGTTGTAGAGGAGGCAGTCTGTTAACTTTCTGGTGGCCAGGAAGCAAAGAAAGGAGTCTGGAGTTCCAAAATATTCTTCAAGGACATACTCCTTATGGTGTGTCTCTGTTCTACTTGGGCCCAGCTCCTAAAAGTTCTGTCATTGCCTAATAGGTACTCGCTGGGTCCAAGCCTTCAATACCTAGGCCTGTGGGTACATTCAGCATCTGAACCATAACACTGCCTCATCTCATGATATTGCATTCCCAGAATTCACACTTGTTTTTAGTGTAGAGGGACTGTTCTGTGAATTATAGCATTGGGAAGAGTCTGGCTTTTCTTGTTGCACATGTAAGGCACAGACACCTGGCATGCTTCCTGATCTGCTTTTACTTAAAAGCATTGTTGAGAATAACTTAGCATGGTGAGAAACAATGGCTGGTGTCCCATGCCTGGAAGATAGGAAAGTAATTATTAATTTACTCAATACGTATTTATGAAACATTTATTCTGTGCTTCCAGCCATGCTGCTAGCTTCCAGGGGTTGTCTAGAGATTAAAATAAAAATCTTTATTCCTAAGGACTTCAAGCCTTGTTCAGTAAACAGTAGCAGGCAGGTTCAGAACAGTATACCTACTGTGATGGCAAGCATGAAGTCTGGGCATCTTCTGTCCTCCAGAAGAGTCCTCCATAAGCTGCACCTCAGACTGAAAGCTGATGATTTAGTTGATGATAATCAGATAAAGAGGAGGGCTGATTGTGTCAACAGACAGGGTTAAAAGTGGTCCCACAAAGAAGCAGATAGGGACCCCAGTTCATCCCACCCATGGAGGAGGTTATAGGATTGCTGACTTCTGTCATAGAAAAAGAGTTTTCAGGGTGTATCAGTGAGAAGGTTGAAGGGTGCTTTTAGCCAAGAAGAAGGATATACTCAGTGCAGGCTCTCAGGGGAGAGGTGGTCATGGTCAAGTGTTGAGGGGTTTTATATGGTTTTGGGAGAGTCCTTGAGATAGGTGATTAGGAAGTGTGTTCCTGCTGTCTGTCAGGTTGCTGATCGGGCAAGCAACAGTACAATGCAAACATTTTACTGCATGGAGGTCTGTGGGAGGGTGGGCAATTTCCAGCAGCCCTTTCTTATTTTTTATTTTGAGACAATGTCTTGCTAAATTACTGGTGAGACTGGGCTTGAAACTGTGATCCTCCTGCCTCAGCTTCCCAGAGAGTTGGAATTGAGCCACCAAGGAAAGTTTAAAACTTTAGGAAGTATTTTTGGAGCAAGTTTCTTAGAAGGAAAGACTTCATTAACTTTTGTGTCCTGCAGCTATAGTTTTTCTTAAAAGTACAATTTAAAAATGACAATTTTGGGGGCTAGGGATGTAGCTTACTGGTAGTATTATTGCCCTGCATGTTTAATGCCCTGAGTTTGATCCCCAGCACCAAAACAAAAACAAACAAATTATAATTTTTCTTGTCTCCTTTATAGTCATACTAGCTTAACAGGTTCTAGACACAAGGAACATCCTGAGCATTTATGGTAGGCTGACTTTATATTACTAATCTAGATCCTACAGTAGAAGGTACTAGAGTGGTAAAGAGATTTTTTAGTGAGGAAGTAAAAGTTAAATCAGGGTGAATCTTGAAGTCATAGTAAGATACTTGAATGTTATCTTATGAATAATGGGGAGCAACTGAGAGGTTTAAAACAGAAATGAAGAATGTGATTGGGCTTACTTTTTCAGAAAGATCACAATATTAGCACTGAAGATTGCTTGGAGCAGTAGGGTAGAGACCAGTGAAAACTTGGTGTTATGGGTTGTACCTAGATGTCTCCCTTTCCCAAGCCTCATGTGGTCATGGGTGGGAAGTTTTGAAGGTGTCTGGATTAGCTTGTGTGAGCCTGGATTAAAAGTGTGATACTGAGATTAAGGGCATAGATAATGGAAGCTCCACGTGGACATGGATGGCATCAGTCAATACATGTGCAACTTGTCTGGAATACAAAGGGACAGAAAGGAGGTGGGCCTGCTGCTGCTGTTTGTTGCTGCTGCTTGTTGTTGCTTGCTGCCTTCTGTTCTCTGCCTGCCATGCCACGAACTGTTTCTCCTCTGTGATGCTCTTCTGCCATGACACTCTGCCTTGGAGTCAGCTAACTATGAACTGATACCTCTACAATCTGAAGTGAAGTGAACATTTCTTCCTTTAGCTTTCGGTGTCGAGTTTTATCTCAGCAATGAGAAAAGTAACTACACTTGGAAGCTGATTAGGAGGCTGCAGCAGTTATCCAAATGCCTTATACTAGGGTGATGGAGATAGGAGATAAATTAATAAGGTATAATCCACATGGTTTGTTTTGTGTTTGTTAATTTTTATTTACCATAATTCATGTCACTTTCAGGTAATGTGGCACTTGCTTCCCTTAGTCTGTTATTTCAGCTCCTCTGTGCTTCCCAGACCCTCCTACATTGCCCTTTGGAACTCAGAGTCTGCTATCTTCTAATGTTTTCTTTCCTTCTTGCTCTAATTGAGACCTTGATGTTCTTTGATGGCTTTATTTTTCTGGTGGTTTCTTCCTTCAAAAGCTTCGAGCTCTTTTTGAAGCCCAGACCATCAGAGTATGTAGCCTAGTGCACTTCTTCTTGTTGGTCACAAGTGTAGGTCTTCTGTTCCCTCCCACTGATTCACTGAAGGCATTAGAACTTGAGTTACTTTCTTGTTTCCTGCCACTGCATTTGTTATCATCCTATATTCACCTTTTCAGGAATTCCTAACCTGTAGACCATGGACCACTGCAGGTTCTGTTGTTAGAACTCATGGTATCCTAGGAAAAACATTAAAGCTTTACTTTCATTAACCTTTAAGGGAAAGGTGGTATTTGTCTTCAGTCATGCATATAGGAAAAATAAGAACCTATCAGTGTATCAAAAACAAAACAAAACACAAAATACAGTGACTATAGTATTTGACTTATTCTAGGTGTTGTTATAATGTTCTAGACATGGAGTCTCAGGCCTTAATCCACAATGCCTTAGTCACTTCTTATCCAAAGATCTAAGTTCCTTTAGTGTCTCCAAAGATGAAAATAGCCCTCACACTAGAAGCAAATCTAAAACATGAGGCCATCTAAAGTCCATGGGGACTCATGTACATGGCTGCTGGCATGTAACCTATTTGTCTTTTGATAGAGGACTCTCTTCTTTTTTATGGTGGGGCTCCCTGTAGGTGTTGGGTGTTCTCATTGTGTAACTCAGAATGAGTGACGCAACAAGGAACAAGACAGAAACTATAATATCTTTTCTTGTCTAGTCTTATAAATAGTACTCCATAATTTCAGTACCCTTTGGTCACCCAAGTCAAAGAACCATGAGGTTCCATCTTAGAAACTTGACTACCCAGTGACTAACATAGCTGATGATTTGTCCAGCATGACTTATATTTTAGTGGGAAGAGATGGAATCAGTAGTTGCAAAGCAAATTATTTTCTTAGTTACTTGAAAGGTCATGAGAAGAGAGTATACTGTGTGCTGTGCTATAGGATGAATTGGGTGCATGGGCTACTTTGCATCAGGTGATCAGGGAAGACATTACAGGCTTTTAGACCTGCACTTTTATTCCCTCTTAACACTTCTCTATGACAGACTCTGTTGCACAGGGTTTAGTTGCTTAGTTATGATAACAAAGCAAGTCAGTTTTGGGAAGAATTTAGAAGTCAGAGTCTGGAGCCATGTTTTTAATTATTCAGTTTCCATGTTAGTTATCAAAAAGCTAAGCTATTTTAGTTGTTAGGTTTTTACCTTCCTTTAAATAAAATGAAATTGCATGAAAGTTGTTAAATAAATTTAAGCAATATAGTTTATATTCCAGATATGCATTTAGATAGCATGGATTAATTAGAAGGTGCTTTTGTTTACTTAAATTCTGGATTGCATGAGAATTTCATTTCCTTTCTGGCTTCTAAGGAAGTATGTTTATGATTATACCACTCTTTCAGACTAGTAGAATTTTAAGGTAACTAATTACAGTTGCTTTCCTTTTAAATAATGTTGATTACCAACCCCATAATACTTTGTTGGTATTTATAATGTAATAGAGAAAACCCTAAACACTAGAGTTTTCACTATTGCTGTGTTTTACTGTAGCTAAAAATCCAGATGGTTTTTTCAGAGCCTGTGTTTTGTTTAATTAATTTTATTTAAGCTGTCATTACTGATTATCAGTGTGATTACTCAGTATGAGATAATACTCAGTAGGGTGCTCATTTAACTTCCCCTGAAGATAAGTGATATTAATTTATAAAACTTAGTACACTCCAGACACAAAGCAATCCTAATTAAATGTGGTGTACCACCTCCAAGTAACATAACAGAATTCCCTCAGTCTTGTGCATGTGTTTAACTAATTCCTCAACCAATATGGATTACTTATATACTTTGCAGGTTGAGTTTCTAGCTCGACTTTAAGAGCAAAATTGCATATAAATCTATGAAATTCTCATATGAAAATAAAAAGTACATGGTTTATAAAATAGCAAATTAAACTACCCCCAACCAAATTGCCAAATATAAACTAATAGCCAGCTTGCAATCAGTGTCATGATTTATAAATGCTTTTATGTTCTAAAGTATTTGTAAAGGTGGCTTGTCTGTTCTGCTGTGCCTTGCTTTGAGCAAATTGTATGTACAATTTACTGAGGTATAAATTAATAGTAACTGTTCCATTTGTGAATGAAATTATAGTAGCACTGCTTTTGAAAAAGAAAATTCTCTACCATATTTAAAATGACTTTGTAGTAAAACTCACTTTGTTCTAGCTTTTTAACTTTGTCAAAATTTTTTGGAATTCCTCTGGAGTGCTCAGTAAAGCATCACATACCCAGGTATGCTTTTCCTTTAGGCCCGAGGGATTCAATAGATTCAATTTACTATTCTAGTAAGGGAAGAGGGATTGTATCTGTTTTTCTTCTGTGATTCTTATTTTGTTTTTTAACCTCCCAATCAGGGTATATAAATAAAAGAGTGTATTGAAAGTATAAAAAACTTGATCCTGTCTTAGTTACTTTGCTTGTTATTAAGAGAAAGTACCTAACACCCAAAGTGAAAGGAGAAAACGTTTATTTGTCTTACAGTTTGTAGAGGTTTCAGTCCACAGTTGGCTAACTCTAATAAGACAGGGTGGCATGGCAAAGGGGCATTGCGGAGGAGAAACACTTCATGGCAAACAGCAGGCAGAAGGCAGCACGCAGCAAAGAAGCAGTAAGGGACAGTCCTCTTTTCTGTCACTTACATTCCACCCTGGCTACTCATGAGGGTGGACGCTCCCTTAATCCTACCCAAAATTATGCCAGGCCAATCATTGGACTCATTTAGTAATCACATATACTTGATCCCAGCAAAACACATTCTAGATTCAGCCACCTCCAAAAAAGGTCTACCTATGACTGTGTGAGGCTTTCGCGGGATAGTCTAGGTACAGCCATAACAGATCCCTTTGTATCTTCATTAGGATGTTACTAGTTTTTATTGTTTTTTTCTGCCTTTGGCCAACTTTTCGTGACCAGGTTCATATTTCTTTTTCTTTTTGGTAAAGTCCAAGAGCCTTGACCCAGAGTTACGTGCTAAACATGTGGGGAGATGGGCTAATTTTATTTTATTTTATTTATGTTACATTTATAAATTATTATTTGCTAATAAAAATGTAGCTTCACTCCTAAAAACACAAGACTGATTTTTTTCTCTCTTTTTTGTTATTCTATAAGGTAAACACTATGAAATCTAATTGTAGAAACATGCTTTGAATATAGTCCTCTACCTAGCCACATAGTTTCTTCATTGTCAGGAGCAAATGTGTCTAACGGAATGCTGCATTTCAGTTTCTTAGCATGATGCCTGACAGAGAGACGGGATTCAATAAATATTAGTCAATGTTAGCTGGGTGGGGTGGCGCATGCCTGTAATCCCAGTACTCAGAAACTGCGACAGGAGGATCAAAAGTTGAAGCTCTGCCTGTGTAATTTGGCAAATGAGTGTGTCCCTGTCTCAAAATAAAAAAGGGATAGGGATATAGCTTAGTGCAAAGGCTCTGGGTTTAGTGTGTTGTGCCATAAAACACGACAATACATCATTGTTATTTTTATGATTTGTAAAGATTTTTATTAAAAACTGGTTTGTTGAAAAGTAAAATTTTATCTGATCTGTCACCAATAAAGATATTAGGGCATGCATTTACATATTAGCTTGTTAAGTGCTTGAGATTACTATTCCCACTTATTGACATGTTTACCTTTATAATATTGATGTTGCATTAATAATGTTTTGCTTAATTTCTCCTAATTATAAGTTTGGCATTTTAATCAAGTTACACTTTGGGGGTGTGTGCAGAAGAGTCAGTAGAATTTCTGCCCTTCCAAAGTGATGCTACTGCACAGAGGCGATGGCCCTGGACCATTTCACTCAGAAGATAGGCAGAGTAACTAGTACTGTTTCTTACACTTATTTTTTTAAATGTCGTACAGGTTTTTTAATAAATTTTTTTAAGAAGGAAAGAATTAGGAGGCAAAGATATATAAGGAGTGGTGACTTTTGGGCATATTTTTGTGAAAGACTGTTGTTTCTGAGTTATTCCAGGATAGGGAATGTTTATATTGGTGAGTGAGATGCTGCTTGTTTGTTAATATATATGACAGTACATTCGGCATACTCGTTGCTACATTGTCTGCGTAGCTATATAAAATTACATGCTTATGTGCTTATCTCCCCCCACTAATTGTTACTTAAGGTAGGTCCTGTACAGCTTATTTATCACAACCATCTCATGGATTTTCCTTAGTTCTTCATTTCTGTAAGTTGCAGTTGCTTCTAGTATAGGTTCCCTTCAGCCTGAAAATCTTGCAAACACTTTTTGTAGCACAGTTCTGCTGGAGACAAATACTTTCAGCTTTGGTCTGAGTGTTTTTGTTTTGTTTCTATTTATGAGAAGTATTTCTACTTGATAAAGAATCTCAGAGTGTCATTACATTTTGCACAGACTTTAAAGATGTCATTCCCTTGTGTTTAAGCACCATTTGCATTGTTTCCAGTGTGAAATTAGCTGTTACACTTTTTTTTTCTTATATATAATGTGTTTTTATTTCTCTGACTGCTTTTCTGTGGTTTATCTTTTATTTTTAATTTTTACTAGTTTGACTATGAAATGCATGTGCGCGCATATGTGTGTGTTTACTCTCTTTGGGTTTTACTGAGTTTTTTGGGTCTGAGTTGATATGTATATGTCTATTTTTAATCAGTTTTCTCAGTATGCTTTTGTTTTAGAAGTTTTACTTTTGGTTTTTAAGACCGTATCTCACTGTATAGTTCATTCTCATCTTGAACTTACTATGTCACCCAGGCTGACCTTGAACTCCTAGTGATTTTTCTGCCTCAGCCTCCCAACTGCTGGCATTAAAGGTATGAGCTGCCATACCTGGTTTATTTCCTAAAATATTTCTTGTGCACCATTCACACCATCTCTTTTGTTTCTGGATTCCAGTTAACTTGTATTCCACATTTCATGTTGCAATACTGATCTTGGGGGTTCTTTTTTTGTACCTTCCCATGTTTCCCTGTTTGTGTTTTAGTTGGGGTTCTTTCTATCGATGTTCACTGATACTTTCCTCCCCTAGTCCAGGTAGTTAAGACCATTCAGTAAAATCTTCACTTTTAATTTATTGTCCATTTCCAATGCATCTGCTTATTTATTTATTTATTTATTTATTTCTGGATTGAACTCAAGTCCTTGCTGGATCTGTTTTTTAAAAAGTAGTTTCAGTGAATTTGCCTTGAAATAAGTTCTTCATCTCTCCTATGTGGAGTCCAATCCATTCTTAATTATTTTCTTCAGCATTTTTCTTCATTGTATTGTAAAGTACTTCTCTGGTAAGTTCTGACATCTGGGCCATTTCTAAGTTTGTTGTCCTTTAAATTGTGGGTCACATTTTCATGTTCCTTTGTTTCTAGCAATCTTCAGTTATGTAGTGGGTATGTAAGTGTGGTAGAGTAAAGCTAATCCCTCCAAAGTTATGGAAAGTAATGACTTCCTCCTCATTCTGCTTTTGTGCTGCTGAATTGGGAAGCTGAGTCAGTTTGATCTCCAGTTGACCCGAGGTTGGGCTTTGTTGCTTCTTCAGTTTTGATTTTGCTCCTGCATGATTTTTGAGGGCTTAGGATCTGAGCATTAATGGAACTCTGGTAATTTTATCTTAACTTTGCAACTCAGCTACCACTGTTCAAAACTGTGCAATATTTCTCTCTGCTTTAAAGTTCTACTGCCTACTTTTAGGATGCATGTAGAATTCTCTTTTTGTTCTCTGTTCTACTTCTTATGAATTAAGTAATATGTGCTGACTGTCCTTTTTAAGTTGAGTTTTTGGGTGTCAGATTTCTTTACTAGTTATACTAGCTGTCCCATAGAACATTCATGATAATAGAAATGTTTTAGTACACTTTCACCTATGTGATAGCCACAAACTACATAAGGCTCTTGAGAGCTTAAAATGTGTTTAGTGCAAGTGAGATGAATTTTTAATATTATTCAATTTAATTCAATGTCTATATATAGCTTGTAGATACCATAATAAGAAATATATATCCTATACTTACTAGGGTGAAAGCAGTAGCCTAACGTATACAGAAACAGTGAGCAATTCAAAGACTGACTGATTATACTTTTAAAATATATATGCTTTTACTCTTGACACCTGGTTTGAGACCTTTTGCTCCTTTGTTGACATATGAATCTTGAAATATAAGTCTTGGTTCTTTGTGAAGAATAGGAATTATGAAATTCAAACAATTTTAAATAAACAAGTAATTATGCATTTTCCAGTATCAGTGAGGTATTTGATCTCATTGTAGAAGAAATCTCATAATTAAAATATAGCTTTATTCCCTAGGGCTTTATGTACCCTGCTATGTAGATGTTTAAAAACTTCACATAAATCCCGTCCTGAGCAAAGAGAAATGTGTTATCAGGCTTAGTAAGCTATGAAGATAAAAGCAGAACTTAGTCCTGCCCCCAGTGACATGTTTAGATATTTGGTAGTGAGGCCAGCTGGTGGCCTGGGACCAAAACACTTAAGTACTAATTTGGTGCCACCATTATATTATTTAAGTTGCCTTTGTAAAACTTAGTTTACTAATCTATAGAGAAAGGTCATCTATCACTAAAATCTCAAATACCTATAATTATATGACTTTAAGATTCAAGGAATCTTGTGAGGTTTATGTGATTTCTCTTCAGCTGTAAGACAGGAATGATACTGAAACCTTTCATTACTTTTTATATTTTTAAATCTTAACTGTTCTAGTTCTGAATGCTTTGTGATGAAAATGACCATGATGATGTAACTTATTCTGTGTTTTCCATTAAAAGGATTAGGTAAGCGTTGTTGGGAGAGGAAATACTTACTTGTGCTATTTTATCTTTCATCCTAGCTAGATAAATTTGCCAGCATTAGAATTCCAGGGAGCAAGAAGGAGCGACCTCCTCTTCCTGCATTTTCAAGCAGTGACTGCTCAGTGGCACCTTCAGAGATGATGGAAAACATTCCAAAGCAGCTGTCAGAGAATGAGGTCTTACAGTTATTTGAAAAGATGATGGTAAGAATTTTGCTTCTGTGTATAGTGACAAAAAGCCTTAGTTTTTGTTTATGTCAGTTGATTTCTTAAACATACTTGGAACCCCTGTTCCACAGGGGAATTCCAGATGTCATTTAGGAAAGCACTTTAGTCATAGATTACTTTTGAATCACAAAAAAGAGTGAAGAAGAACATTACACCAGTTTTTGTTTATATATAGTGCTTGTTTGGTAAAACAACCACTCCAATGTATCAACTACCATATCTGTTTTAAATAGATTGAGTGGTTTGTCTGAGCTCAGTAGTTTTGAAGATGATCACAGTGCTGTGAATCAAGTGTACTTACTTTTTTTTTTTTTTTGACCTTGTTTTATTTCTTTTTTTCCTTAATGAGTGCACGCTCTTTATCTGCATTGGTTATCTCTTTAGAGTTGAATGCAATTCATTTGGAGTGTACCTTTTATCGTAGATACATAGCATCTTTGGGCCCTTCTTTATTTGGTTCTTGACTGTGATTCACTGACTGACTCAGCTTCTGGTTTTTAAGCCAACTGAATTAATTTGACCACTAATCCAACTAATTTGAAGTATTTTCAAAACATTTACCATAACTGAATGCTACTTTCATACAAATAGATTTATTTACATATATAGTTTCTATTTTTAAGTTGCTTATCTCCTAGGATTCAAAACAAACATTTGAAAAATTAACTGAGTAAGAAATGCCAGAAGGCAGTATTTAACAATTAAGTTCTTTATAATTTCAGTTTATGAAGAAACTACTTTAGGTTTTGAGATACCTACTTAGCTTTGTAGGAAAACAAGAGATAGGATGATATAATACATTAGGGGTATGTAGTACAGGGGTAAATTTTAACTCAGGTTTGGATACTAAGAGGGAAAATAATTTCTTGGCGGAAAGAGCAGTAAGCAGAGATGTAGAGCTAGGGTACAGATAGATCAGGAAAATTAGATTGGAATGATAACTGGGAGTGGACAATTCCTAAATTTTCATTACTGAGAGTATGTTTTTAGTTTTTACTTTGCATATAGTTTACAAAATTGAGGCTGAAGAAGCTGATCTGTTATTTGCCAGCTCTTGGTGAAGTGCTGATTTTGGTTTGACCATGCATGTATAACACCTCTCTTTTGGCACCACGAGTTCATATAATTTTAGCCTAGGACAAAGAAATGTATCATTTTCTTGCTACCTTTTGCCACTGTTAATGAGACTTGCATGGAAGTAGCTTTGTTCTGCACTATCTTTGAGGACTCAGGAGGTAAAAGGGCCTTTCCTCTCTCTCATCTGTGAAATGTAAGTGGAATACTTACTTTAACTATCTATGAAGTTCTGGAATGGTATGCTACTTTTTTTTTTTTAATGTGTTTTGTACAGGATCTCATTACACAGCTTGGGCTCCTAGTGATCCTCTGGTTTTTAGCCTCCCCAGAGCTGGGATTACAGGTGTGTACCACCATCTGGACTTGGTGTCTGGCTCAGTTACCCCCTGGGCAAGGCCGGCACAGCATATGGTGCCAGGGATTGAATCCTGGTCTCAGGGCTTGCCTAAACAGGTGCTTAGTGTGCTGAGCTATCTCACTGGCCCTGGAATGGTACTTTTGTGGATCACTTGTGACTAAATTTAAAAGTTTTTAAAAAATTACAAAGATAGGTACCAGCTGAGCAAGCAGATAGTGCCTTTGCGCTGAGCTGCATTTCCAACCACTCTTCCCTCTTTTTTTTTTAAACTTGCTAAGTTGCCCAAGATGGGCTAATAAGACTTATGGTCCTGTTGTCTCAGCTTCCCCTAGTGTTGGGGTTACAGAGATGTACTGTTGTGCCTGGCTATAAGTAGCTTATTGATGTGAAACAGTTATGGACTAATTACCTTTTTATTTTATTTTTTTGGTGGCACTGAGGATGGAACCAGGTCCTTACAGATGATAGGCAAACTCTACCGCTGAGCTACATCCCCAGCCCATTTTATAGACTTTTTATTATTAAACATTATTATTAGTGTGGAATATTATTGCTATTTAAATATTTTATGTCCATAAGCAGTTAAAAGGACAAGTACCTAGAAAATACTAAACGGAGTTTATGCTAGTTTTTGATACACTTTAGAGGAAGACCATCAATTATAACAGTATGTATAGGACAGATGGATATAGGCATTGTTGAAGTGATTACAGAAAACCTTTTTTAATTACTGGGCCAGATGACTTATTAAATCTTAAACAAGTCTGCTTGGCAGAAGATCTTTTGAAATCAAACTCCCTTTACACAGCACAAGTAAAACGAAATTGTTGCTTTCTTAGAGCTGTTCAATATGCTAAGGAACAAGGTAGTTACAACTAAGGTCTTTTTCAAAAATGAGGAACAGATTCCTTCCCTCTTTGATTCTTTGAGTGTATTACAATATTCTGAAGGGGAAGATTGCTTTTAATTCTGAAGCTGAATGCTAAAGAGGCTGAGGAAGGGTATTTACCTTCCTTAAATGTGGGTTAGTGATATACCTGAGGTTTTTCAGGATACTATGTTCAGGATACTATATTACAAAATTAAATTGCTTTTATGGAAAATGTTAGATATAAACTGAATTTGATTTTTGGCTTGCTGGTACCTATAATGTGCTTATTAGTAAGAAGTCTCCCAAGAACGTAACATTCAGTAATCAGCCATGTTAGCTTTCTGCATTTGTACTGAAAAGTTTTATACTATTTAAAGTCCTTTATGTGGATTCTTTGTTTTGGCAATGCATAATTTAAAGAATAATTATTCTTATTTATTTATCACTTATCAAAAGTATTTAATTTTTATGTGGAGTAAAATCTCTCATGAAGAACACCTCTTGTCACTCCTCTAGACAGTCCTTTGAAAGCTGTTACTTGATTACTTAATCAGTGTGAAGTACAGTGTCACACTTAAGGTTTGTACTCATTTTATCTGCACTCGGGAAGTTGATTTACTTGATCGCTATAGTAGTCTAGTTTCCATGTCCTTTACTAAAACAGGATTTTTAAGGGCATTTTCCCTGTTTTACTTTTTATATTTAAAGCTGAACTTTTAGCTCACAGCTTCACCTAGTTTCTCTGTAGATCTTAGACATGTGATACAGTCGTCTGCTCATCGTCCATATAGTCTTGACTTTTTGGAGTCCAGGTGTTAAGCTTTTCACTTCTCAAGTTGACACAATGGATTGACCACTACAGTTGCCTTTTGCATTTCTTTCAGCCTTGTGTTTTTGATTGAGGTGGGCATGATGAGGGAGAGTTCCGAGTGACTTGTTTATTGCAGCTGCTGGCTCTTGAACCATCCCTCTCAGCTTGTATTTTCCTGACCCTGGATAAAATGCTAGGCAGGTCCCAGAGCTTTTTTATTGTCTGCCAGTAATAATGACACTGGATTAGTATAAATGACAGAATTTTCATTGAAAGGTAGTTGATCTTTTTCCTCCTTCAAGCTTGCTACTCTGCAGTAGGGGCTGTCCCTGCATGGGTTGGACTCCTTGCTTTCCTTGTTTCTTTTCCCTCCGTTACACCGAAGCTGTCTCCTTCCAGATTAGACTGGAAGTAAGGCTAGGAGGAGCAAGCACTTGCTGCAGTAGGGTATTAATATCTGCCCTTGGTTTCCTAGGAAGTCTTTTAAGTTTCCTGTTGTTGTGTAACAAGTTACCATGGCTTTAGGGGTTTAAAACAACACAGACGTGTTACAGATGTGTAGATTAGAAATCCAGTTTGGCATCAGTGGTTTGGTAGGTTTCACATGGTTGAGGTTAGTGTCATCCTATTAAGCTCTTAAGCTTTGCAAAGGATTTTTGTAGTTCATTCATCTAATTCTTTGAAGGTGTAGAACTGAGTTGCTTGTTTCCTTGCTGACTGAAAGCTGGGGTCTACTTTTAGTTTCAGGAGCCTTCTGCCCCGTCCTTCACATGATGCCCTGCATTTCAGATGCTTCAAATCTCTTTCATGCTTGGAGCTTTTCAGGCTTCTTGTTTTAATGTGCCAGGCTTGGGTCTCTATCCAGAGTAAGTTCTGTGCTTTAAAGGGCTCATTGTAGATTGGGCTCACCTGGATAATCCAAGATAATTTCCCTACTTAAAGTTTATTATTTTAATTACATTTGCACAGTCCTTTTGCCATGCGATATAATACTCAGCAGGTTCAGGTGTTAGGGCAGTGGGCCTCTTTGCAGGGGCCAGCCTGCCTACTACAGATATGGAAGATGATAAATGCTGATTCCTTGCCCATAGGAATCATGGCCTTGCTTCTTCCTAATCTCACTTGTGTTTTCCATGTTATTACTGACTTTTTCTTTGTTTATCTGCCCTGTCTTTCATAAGTCCAGTTCATTGAGTTACCTTTTAGATATAGTACTTTTAAGATGGCACAGGCCTGAGTTTTCCCTGGGATCCAGATTCTGCTAATAAATCCTTTGTCTTGTTCCTATAGATCCCTTTTCTACAAATGATAGTTCACTCTGACTGTTTTTACCAATCGTGTATAATTTTTGCAGTGTTTTGTTTCTGGTGTTGACCCCTCTAACTGTAAAAAACATTAATCAGGCTTTCTTTGCATCATGCAGTTTGATGACCATTTCTGCTTGTTGGCATTTCTTTTTGTTTTAGGTACTGTGATTCCTCTTTTCCTCTCCTAATTGTAGTCCTCTTTGTCTAGTTCTTTTTTTTTTTTTTCTCTTCTCTGCTGTCTTTATTTTTTGAGTGTTGCCTTTGGCCCTCCTTTGCTTTTATGCATGGCGGTTTTGTCTGCTCTCCTACTGGAGGACAGAGGCATCCTCTATATGCTGATGTCTTGCTATGCCTTGTACTGGACAGCAACTGCAGTCCAGATTTGTAGAAGATGCCAAACCTCAACACATCAGAAACATAGCATATTGCTTAAAAAACCCCAGCAAAATCTTCCCTGTCTAGGAAGATTCATATTCCCTGAAATATGAGTCACAATTGATACCAATAGGAGAATGTTCATGTACTTTTACCTTTCTATCCTTAGTAGATCTGATTGTATTTCTCCCCTGCTCTAGTTCAAGGTTTGTTGTCTCTTGCTGAGCTATCGTATAAAGGACTCCCCCCATTCATCTCATTGTACCTCTACCTGAGATCTCTTCACAACTTCTATCTTAGCCCAAATATTCCTCCCTTTAGTATCTTCTCATGCAGCCTAGACTAAGCAGTACTTACCCTGCCTTTCAGAGCTGCTGTTCAGGAGTGACTTGTGTAACTTTGTTTTTATTTTTTGTATATCTGTCTCTCTATTCAGTTAACTCCTTATGTTATCATAACTCAAAACAAAGTCTATTGAATGAAGTTCAATTTCCTAGCTTCAAAGATTTTTAAGATACATTTTTTTCTTCACTTTAGATGATAGACTTAGGCAATATTAGCTTTAATTACTAGTCTGCTCCATAACACAAAAACATTAAAGTGAGTGGAAGAGAATCATGTACTTCATATCATACCTTTTGCTGTTGAGAAGGAAAAGCTATTTAAGAAGAGCAATCTATTAGGATGCTATCATTAACAGACATTAAATGAGTGCCAATGATATCAGAATCATTCAGAAAAAAATTAAATTCTGAACATTCTGTCCAGAATTGTGGCAAGTGTGGAAAAAATGGCCTAATAAGATTGCTCAAAGTATTTAAGAATGAATTGTGATGCTCTAATTTTTTCCTGGGAAGATATTTATCAAGTTTTGTCCCTAATGCAGGAGAAAATGGATTTGTAAAATGCCATCACTGTCATCTCTTTAGTGTGTTTGAATTATCTCCTGGCATTAAGAGCTTAGATGACCTATTTCTACATTGGCTTTTTTTTGTGAGGGGGAAACAATGTCAATAATACTAAAGGCATTCACATTTGATTTTAAAACAATTTTCAGTGTATACTATGAAATTGAATCTATTTTTGTTCAATGATATTTTCCTAATAATAGCATATTTCAGGCTACAAAAGTATGGAACATTGTAATAAACAATACCATAGACATAATTGAAATTACCTGTGTACTGCTTCCAATTCCATGCTTTTCTGTTCCTTCCTTTCTAGAGATGAACAAGATCATGAATTTCAGTCTCAGTCATTAAAAGCATGTTTTTTCTCTTGTGTATAAATCACAAATGTAGGGCCGGCCAAATTGCTCAGTGGATTAAAGCATCTATAAGCAGGTGCAAGGGCCAGAGGTTCCATCCCTGGGCCTACCATGCTGGCCCTGCCCCCAGGGTGTGCTGAGATGGCAATTGAGACTGGGCTTGGTAGTGTGCTCCTGTAATCCCAGCTCTTGGGAGGCTGTAAACAGGAAGATCACTGTGAGTCCAATCTAGTAGTGAGACCCTGAACACCCTGTAGACCCTTCCCTAAAATACAAAAAAATAAAAAATTAAAAAAGAAAAAAGAGATCACAAGTGTAGAAAATTCCCATTTCTCTGAGGTATATGATGGTAAAGAGCTGAATCAATGTCACAAAATCCTCTGATACTGTACTTGAGTCCTACAAATAAGGATATTATCTTCTGTAACCACAATACAACTAACAAAATCATTGGTTTATTTCTACTAATGAATCTTCTTATGCTGTTTATCACTGATGACTTTCAGAATCATATATTACATTTGGGGTGTCATGTTTTAAAATCCTGAGTATGGAATAGCACCTGTCTTCTCTCTCTCTCTCTCTCTCTCTCTCTCTCTCTCTCTCTCTCTGCATGTGTAAATTTGAACATTTTAAAGATTACAAGCTGGTTAATATGTTGAATGTCCCTTTGCAAATCTGTTGGATGGAAATAGTTTATTTCTTACTTTAAACAGTTAATTTTAAGGTTGCAAGTACAATTGAGCATCTTTCCATATACTTATTAGCCCATTAAGTCTTTTTCTGGAATATCCTCTACGTATCAGTTGCCTGTTTTTTGTTGGAGTTTTTGGTCTTTTTAAAATTGATTTGCAGAATTTATCATACAGCATGAATTATACTCATGTATCTAGTTTATTTTTATTGTAGATCTATGGTCCTAGTCTGGGTCTTGTCTTTCATGTTTGGTGGGGAAGTTGAAGACTAGAAGTATGAAGTTAAGTATGGTCACATTTTGAATATTTTTATGACTTGGAAATTTTGTATGTTACGGAAAAAATATATCTCAATATCATAATTCTACATATAAATTTATTTTACATGTAAAACTTAGAGTAGCATATTATATATATCTATGTCCAGTGTGAATTTAGATCCATTTTAACCCCTCACATAGATAACTAGTTTCACTAGCAACATTTATTAGTATTGTATTTATTTACTTATTTTGCGGTACTGAAGATTGAACTCAGGACCTTGGGCTTGTCAGGTAGGTGATTATGCTGCTGAGCTCCAGCCAAGTATCATATTCTTTCCTATCATTTGTTATGCCTTCAGTGTTACAGGTTTATTTCTAAGGTTGATTTAGCCCATTAATTGGTTTGCCTGATTATGCATTTAAATCTATTATTTTAGTCACTATAATTATGTAATAGACATTAATTAGTTGGTTTGTTTAGCTCTGCATTTGAATCTATTGTCCTAATTACTTTAGTATTTAAGATTCCTTTTTCTTTTTCAAATTCACCTTGGCTATTCTTGACCTTTGCCTTTTACATATTAATCTTAAGGTCAGTTAAATATCATTACAAACCCTGTGGGATCTTTATTGGAATCTCATGAATTTACTGTTTTAGACAAAATTAATACCTTTGAGATACTGTACTAAATTTTTCCATCTATGAGCATTATATATATATATATGTATATCTGACTATATCTGCATGTATACACATCAAAGTACATTTAAACTTTCTCTTTATAAATTGTAAAGATAAAACTTTTTAACTAAAAGTCTTTCACATCTTTTATTAGAGTTATTCCTCCTGAATAACTCTAATAACAGTATTAGGTTTACTATTAATACATATACAGTATGTAAAATATTAATAATCTACTTTAATCATAAAAGATAATCCATCAATTAGTGATAATAATGAAATAATTCATGCCAGTAAGGGATGGTTTCACAATTTTAAAGTGAGAACTGGCATTCATAGTGTAACTAGAAATGGTGAAGGAGTTAGTGCTGATAAAAGGACTGCTGAAAATTAAATATACCACTTTGAAATGATGACACAGAAAAGTGGCTTTTGTTCTCATCAGTTTTCATTTGCGATAAACTGGGCTTTTCTTGAAGAAAATGCCCAGGAAAACATACATTACCCAGGAAGAGAAGAAATTGCAGGCCACACGCTTGTGAAGGATAGAGCTAAAATTGCTATGTGCCAATGTGAGAGCTGACCTCAAGATAAAGCCTCTCTTGGTTTATTGCTGTAAGACCCCTAGAGTGTTCAGAAAACATAAAGTCATGAAGAATGGGTAGGGTCATATGAAGATCTAATGTGACAGTCTGGGTAGTGAGAGTGCTTTTTCTTGAATGAATCAGGGAGGTTTTCTGTTGTACTGGTAAGCAATATGTAGAGAACAAAAGTTTACCACTCTGATCTTTTCATCATGAACAATGCTCCTGCTCACACAGGAGATCTGGAAGAATTGGTTGAAGGATTTCCATGGCTACCAGTTGAGTTTCTTCCACCTAATACAACTCCTCTTTTGCAGCCTATGTCCCAGCAGGTTATAGCTAACTTTAAGAAGCTGTACACCAAGGAACCATTTTTAATGTGATTCCAGGTGGTCTCAGATACAGATTTAAACCTTAAAGAGTTCTGGAAGGAACATTACAACATGCTTTCCGGTGTGGGATTCCTTGAGAAATCCTGCACCCATATTTCTAAGGATACTGAGATCAGCCTGGAAGAAAGTATGGCCTAAAATTATACAGGAGAGGGACTGTGAAGGCTGTGTAGAGGAGCTCCTGCCTTTAGTTTGACCCTATCATTGATGACAGTGTCACTATAACAGTGTCCGTAGGCTTGCAGGTATACAGTGGTGATGTTGAGGAACTGGTGGAGGAATACTCAGAGAAATTATTCACAGAGAACTTCAGCAACTTCTGGCAGAGCCACAGAGAATGGCAGCTGAGGAGCTTTCTGAAGAGGAAGGAGAGTATTAACAAGCAGTGTAGCAAAATTCTTTTTCTGAAATAAAGGGAATCCTGAAAAAATGGACAGAGCTACAAACATTTGTAGAAAAGACCCACCCAGACAGAGAAATAGCCATTCATTGCATTCACTTGCTTAACGACAGTGTCACATCATACTACAGAACAGCATTAAAAGAAAAGAAACAACCTTAGACCAAATTTTACTTCTGAGAAGGTTGAGACCTGGTGAGCCAGAAGCAGGTGGTAGTGCACTGCAGACTCTCCCAAGGAGAGAAAGGGCACCAGAGAGCCAGATTCCTGATGTTCCTACGGAAAGGGATTCTCCTTCCAAAAGTAACCACCTTCCACTTCATCCTTCCTTCCTGCAAACCAAAGATGCCGGTTTGAGTGGTGAGTACAATATGAATTATTGTTTCTGGTAAACTAGGCATATTTTACAACTTTTTGATAAATACACTAGGAAAATTGTTATTGTTTCTGGTAAATTATGTACATTATACAACCCTTTTTTATCATGAAAAGGTTAGTTAATGGCTGCCTTGGGAGGTTCAGAGTACATTATGGGTATTTCCATTTATTTCTTATGGGAAAAATAATCTTGACTTAAAACCAACTTGAGTTAAAACCAGGCCTTGGGAATGAATTCAAGTCAAGGGTCCACTGTATCAAGATGTCTGTCTGCTATTTTCAGTTTTGTAGTTGCTTTCGCAGAGTATCTTTCACAGAGATAAACTTACAATCCCAAGAAAGAAAGAAAGCTCAACTGAACTGGTAAAATTAAATGTTACTATTTATATTTGATACTGTAGAGGGAAGGAGTATTCATGTAGCTAAGCTTAGTCTATGTTGCTCCACTCTAGTATCTACTAGTGATGTTTCTTCCTTTTTTCTGTTTTTTTTTTTTTTTTTTTTCCTCTTTAATCCATAGTGCTAAGGATTTGTGCATAGGTATTTCTACACTGGGATAAATGAATACCTGTTGTGCTGAGCATATGAGTTATACCTTACGGGTCACCAGATGTCAGAATGAGAAGAAAAGCCAACAAAGACCTCTTTGTGTCAATTGTCTAATGTTTATTGGCTGCTATGTACTCCTACCAGCAGTTATTTTATTTCAAGTATTAGTATTCTTTACAAATTTACTTTCCTGTATCATGAGCATTTTGTAATCTTACAAACTAAAGTATATTTGGCGTTGATGAGATAAAAATGAGAGAGGTCCCTTGGGGATGTTTTGTCTGATCTATTAGTTGTTACCTTTTTCCCTTTCCTTTGGATAGAAATTGAAAAGTTCAGGGAAAGGTGATCTAAGAGCAATCCAAATAATCCAAATATGAGGAGGAAGAGGAGGAAGAGAGAATAGTGTAAGGCAATTGTCAAGTTGATTCACGGCTTGTGTTGATCAGGGGAATAATGTCGATACTTAGTTGTTTCTTCCAGATCCAGATAAATGAGAAAATAAATGATTTAAGAGCATTGAATTTTGCCTGGTGGTACTTTGTAGCATCAATAAAATGGTTAGAGAAATTTAAAAGGATAAATATTACAGTAATGTTTAAGCCGGCTGTTTTATCAATTAGGAGATTTGCAGCCATGTCTTTATACAACACCTAAGGCCTTTTTTTAGTCTCATTTTCTTCCATAGGAAAGTTAGCCTTTGTACCTTAAGTCAAATAATTATTTTCTTTTTATATAATTTACATGGAAAGGGTCATTTGTTTAGAAGAATTGAAGGCAAATAAGTAAATATGAACTTTAAAATCAGCTCTAGTGTTCTTATCTGTAGGATATTGTAACTTGGCTGTGATTGTAGATGGTTTGGCTTGTGCCTGCACAATTATGGCAAGGTTATATTCCAAAATAAATTAGCTTTGTGTAGCACCCTTTATATTCATCTAACATTTATAGTATATAAAAGTGATACTTACATTTTTTCTTTTCTTTTTTTTTGTTTCTTTAGAAACAAAAAACTGACATTAGAATAAGTTGAGATTTGATTATTAATTTATACTCTTCCTGTAAACTACATGTAGAATATTTGGTCAAATAATAATGTTTATAGCTTGTCAATTTCTGGGTAAATGTCATTTTTCTGATTGATCTTTTATTAAGATTAATCATCTGTCTTCCTATTAATTTTAAGAGATTAAAAAGAGCATGGATAGAATACTGAAAATTTAAGTCAACTACTGATATAGTGAATAAAATTACCTCTTTATAATATTTGTATAAAAGATTGTTATAAAGATTTATACAGAAGTAAAAAGTAGCTGAACATGTTAGTACATGCCTGAAATCCTAGCACTCTTTAGGCCTGAAGCAGGATGATAGAAAATTTGAGCCCAGCCTGGACAACTTGATGACTTAGTAAGATGCTGTCTCAAAATAAAAAATAAAAGGAGCTGGGATATAGCTCAGTGTGAAGGCATAGGTTTAACCCACCATATGTGAGAAAAGTCATGGATAAAAGAGAAAAAATTTATAGTGTTAGTGTTATTTATTGACATCTTGAACATGAAAAGGAGCAATATAGTTAATTCCAGGTTTCAAGTTCTCAGTGGCATTTGTCTTTTTGACTTCCTATTTATGTCTAAATGGAATCTAAAAAAAAAATACTGAATTGTAGAACTAATCAGAGTCATTTAATCTGTCCTATTAGCTTTTCGTTTTTTTGGTTGTTTTGATTTGGCTCTAAGCTATTTGTGGTAGTAAAAGTCTATCTTAAGTTAGGGCTAAGCATGAGTGAGACCTTTTGAAATAAAAACAAAAAAACCCTTTTGAAATGGTATGATGTGGAAGAGGAACTAAATGTGATTAAGAACAGAATTGCACACATGTAAGAACTGTGGATAAACTTTTCCTTAGAGCATATTGAGCTCTCATGTCCCAGGAGAGACATAGGTTATTGCTGTAGATCTCTCCTTCAGATGCTCAGCACATTTGTGCCTCTAGTAACATAATGTTATCAAGAATAATTATGTTGTCTTTAATCTGTGAAAGTAAAACACTGTTGAAATCAAATGATTGCTGTTGACTTAAAAATTGTTTGGTTTTGCTATTCCTGTACTTTTCAGTTTTTTATCTTCCAATATTATATGTATTGATTCACATAAATGTTTTGATCCATTATAATGTGTTTATCCAATATCCATTTTGTAACTCTTACCATGTCTCTGCCTATCTGCAGTGTATTTCCTTTCTGGATGAATTTCCTCTGTGCCTGACCATCTCCAACAACGTGCTGTCTGTATATATTCACCTGATTTTCCAAGTAGTCAGTCATTTTTAATGTAATCTCACTCTCCATGACATTAACTATCCCATTCCACTTGATGTATGTAAATTTAATGAGCATGCTGTCTTGTAAAGTCCACATCCATGAATGAAAATATTGAGTGTAATGTTTGTAATTCAGCTGAAAATAGTTCACTCTGGTTACTATTCTTTGCTTGATTGCTCCTTAGTGTTCTAACTAAGTTGGATGTATGTGTTCATGTAATGAGATTACATCTTTTTTTTTTTTTCTCAGTTTCGTCAAAGTAAATATGGAAAATAATTATTTTGTACCAATGTTTTACAAGCCTAGGGTGGAGTCAAGGTTCCTAAAATTTGCAGTAGCAAGCTGATAAATGCTTTCATTTATGGAAGCTTTTGGCCTATCCAGTTCATAGAAACAGTGATTTGAAGTGTCATTAAGGCTGCTGGCCTGACCTTATTTCACGTCTGGCTGCCACAGCCCCACACCCCACATGTATCTCTTTATTCCTCTGGGTGGGCACAGTACTACACAAAGTCACCCAGCTTGGTGGGTGACCTTTGGGAGACATCTCAGCTCCATTTGCACCTATACCAGGTTTCACTAGGCGGTGCACAGTCATAGACTGATCCTGTTAGGTCATTGCTGTATGTTATGGGTCGGTGCTGAAAGAAATGAAGAGAAGACCTGATGTATATAGCTTCAGAGGTCTCACTGAGATTAGTCTCTCTGGAAGTGAGCTCAGAGACATCTCACATTTGTTGAGGGCTAAAAGGAGGCCTAAGGAATGTGCATAATTACTTAAGTGAATACAACTACTATCTCTATTGACTTCTACCATTCACCTAACACTAGGTCCACACAAATGCTAGAAGATAACATCCCAAGCAAGGGATCAAAGAACAGAGCGCCAGGAGAAGCTGTCATCTGCAGCCTTGAATCCCAGCTTTCTGGGATTTACAAGTGAGAGACAGCAGCTCTCCTTGGGCTCTGTCTGTTGCTTCCTGCTCTCTTGGGACATTAGGCTTTTGTCTCATCTATATTTCTATAGGTCATCCTCTTTTATGTGGTTGTGCTAGTGCTCTGTGACAGAGATGAAATTGAGCTTGGTTTACCCTGAAGACTCTGCTTCTGGAGTTGGAGCTGGAGCTGGAGCTGAGTCCTGCCATGGTGTAGCAGACCCTTGAGACTTTGAGAAATAGCTGACACTCAGTGTTCTAGGACAGGGCTGTGAGTATTCTTTCTGGCTGTAGTGCCATTTTTTCTAGAAAGTTACTCATACCTTATGTTTGTCCCAAAATGCGCAGGGATACTAGAGAGCTCTTGGTGCAGAGATTTTTGGGAGAATGAGTGAGGACATTTCACAGGGTAGGGTTGCAGTGAAAATGGTAGGAAATGTAAGTAACCCAAGAACTTTTTGTTTGGGAAACTCTTAAGGTTTCTGGTTTCTAGGTGTTAGACAGGATTCTGTTTGCAGTGTTTGAAATCTTCTCCGAAGCTTTCAGTTTGTCTTTCTAGTGGTTTTTTTCCTTTCTGTTATCTCCCATCTGGCCAGTCAGTGTATTTATTGTAGCCAAACTGTAGGTTTTTAATTTTTTTAATTTTTAATTTTTATTTTAGGGAAGGGTCTTCAGGGTGTTCAGTGTCTCACTACTAGATCAGATTCATAGTGATCTACCTGGGGCCGGGGATGTGGCTCAGTGGCGCAGCGCCTGCCTAGCAAGCGCAAGGCCCCGAGTTCGATTCCTGGTACCAAAAAAGAAAATAGTGAAAAAAAAAAAACCAAAACATAGTGATCTACCTGTTTACAGGCTCCCAAGAGCTGGGATCATAGGCATGCGCCACTACACCCAGTCTCAATAGCCACCTCAATGCGCCCGAGGGGCAGGGCTGGCACTACAGGCTCAGAGATCAAATCTCTGGCCCCTGCACTTTAATCTGCTGAGCTAGTTGGCCAGCCCCTCTAGTTTTTTTTTTTTTTTTTTTGTTTTTAGGATTGAGAATACAGAAGTTTCCTGTAATAAAGAATTTTCCAAGGTCCCGAGTCTGCTAAAGGGTTGAGACAGCCCCTTTTTTTTTTTTTTTTTTTTTAAGACTAAATTTTTATGTTTAATTTAGAGGATTTGAAAGATTTCTTTCTTTTTTTTTTAATGAATGAAGGGTATTTTACTTCTTTCTACTACATTCTTTAAAGTTCTGTTATTCAAAATTATTTCAGTTTTGTCTTTTAAAACTTTTTTCTTTACAATTATTTCAAACTTTGGAACAAGTTGCAAATAGTGGAAAATTCTCCTAAAATCTTTACTTTTCTTTTTCTTTTTTTGTGGTACTAGGGATCCAACTCAGGACCTTGTGCTTGCCAGGCAAGCACTTATCCCACTGAGCTATCTCCCCAGCTAAATCTTTATTTAGCCTCCCCCATGTCAGCATCTTATATTAGGATAGTTATTAAGGCTAGTAAGTGAACACTGGTGCAATATTATTACCGAAACTACAGACCTTTATTTCCACTCATGTCTTATAGTCTAGGACCCATAGCAGGTCCTGTGTTGCATGTAGTTATTATGTCTCCTCTCTGTTCAGCTCTCAGGGACAGTTCCTTGGTGTTTATGACTTTGGATGTTTTTGAAGAGTCCAAGTTGTTTTTGTAAAGTGCTCTCAATTTGGGTTCATCTGACGTACTTATTTCTTCATCTTTAAGATTAGATGAAAGTGTATTTTGGGAAATATATCGTGGAGGCCACAGATCCTTCTCAGCGTCTAGCATTGTGTAATAGCACTGTTTCATTTTGTGTTTTTAGCCTGGCCCTTTTAAGGTGAACTCTGCTTTAGTGTAAAGTTACTATTTTTCTTTTTGTAGTTAGCAAGAAACAGATATTTGTACAGTTTCAAAATATCTTGTCAATGTATTTTATTCTTTGGGTTATAATTTAATTACTATCGTTATTTTCTCAAATTGTTTTGACTAGTCAGGTGTAGCTCATTCAGATTGGCTCTTATGTTTAAGTTTTGGACATAGGGTTTTTCTCTGTAGTTCAGGCTGGAAGTCATTATGTAGCCCAGGCAGGCTTTATACTCACTGTGATTCTCTTGCCTCAATCTCTGGAGTGTGGGGATTACAGGCAAATGCCACCATGCCCAGTGGTTCTTGTGTTCCTTTGGTGTCCTTTTTTGTTCTTGTTTGGATCTTTTTTCTCTACCTTCTGGTACTTCATAAATTTGATCTTTTTAACTCCAGTTTTTGTTCTTGTTTGTTGTGTTATTTCTGGGCTATTTTGGTGCCAGTCAGACTAGCTAGCATGGAAAAATACTACAGTGATTAATTTTTGCTATAGATTTTAATTGGAAAATAATCAACTGAAAGAAAATAATTTTTGATGTTGTAGCTCTCTATTTCTTTTGACAAACTGGCTAAGCACATATGAAGGCAGCGCTATGAATGAGGTAATTTATTATTATTTTTTTCTTTCCATTGTGTGTGCAGAGTCTCACTACATAGCTTGTAGTTATCCTCCTGGTTTTTTCCTCCCCATAGTCTGGGATTACAGGCGTGCGCCACAGCGCCCGGACTCCATTGCCGGAGAGCGGGGCCAGCATGGCAACCGGTGCCAGGGATCGAACCTGGGTCCCTGCGCTTCCTTAAGCAAGTGCTTAGTCTGCTGAGCTATACTGCTGGCCCTAAGCACTTTGTTCTTTTTTTATTTTTTATTTTTATTTTTGGCAGAACCAGGATTGAACTCAGGCCCTTGCGCTTGCCAGGCAAGTGCTTATTCTACTGAGCCTTCTCCCCGGCTCCCGAGGTAATTTATAATGCTTGCAGCTATTATAATAATGGAACTTGAACATAAAAATAGTATTCTTTTAAGACACACCAAAGTTTTGTTTTGGGCTTTCTCATCGGGCTATTGGAGAGATGGCAACGGTGCTGGAGGCTGAGGTGAAGATAGAGTGGGAGATGGAACTGAGCAAAAAGGAGATAAAAAGATGCCTGAAGGCTGAGAAGAAAGTGGCAGAGAAGGCCACGCAGAAAGAACTCAGTGAGAAACAGATAAGCCAAGTTGCTATCTCTGATACCAGTCATACTACTGACAATGGTGTGGAAGAGAACCTTGACCCAAATCATTACTACAAGATTCAAATCAAGCAGCACACCAGGTAACGGTCAGTGGTGAGGATACATACGCACACAAGTTCCACATAGACATCTCACTCACTCACTTTGTCCAGGCATACAGTCACCTGTAGCTCCTGAAGGACATCACCTTGAAGGTGCAGGCAGAATGCATGTCAAAAGAGCTTCAGAGGGAGAGCTCATCTTCTATGACCTCCAAAGAGAGGGCGTCAAGTTGCAGTCATGGCCAATTCTAGGAATTACAAACCAGAGGAAGATTTTATTCATGTAAACAACAAACTGCATTTGGTAGACATAGTCGGAGTTCAGAGGAATCCTGGGAAAACCAAGAAGGGTTAGCTGAGCATCATACCCTATGAGATCACACTGTTGGCCCCCTGCCTGCACATGTTACCTCACCTGCACTTCAGCCTGAAAGACAAGGGAACACGGTATGGACAGAGATGCTTGAACCTGATGCTGAGTGACTTTGTGAAGCAAAAGTTTATCATCTGCTATAAGATCATGACATATATAAGAAGTATCTTGGATGAGCTGGGATTCCTGGGATTGAAACTCCCGTGATGAATGTCATGGCAGGGAGAGCTGTGGCCAAGTCTTTCATCACTTATCACAATGAGCTAGACATGAACTTGTACATAAGATTTGCTCCGGAGCTGTACCATAAAATGCTAGTGGTTGGAGGTATTGGCCAGGTTTATGAAATTGGATGCCAGTTCTGGAATGAAGGAATTGATTGGACTCACAAACCTGAATTCACCACCTCTGAGTTCCACATGGCCTATTCAGACTACTGTGATCTCATGGAAATCACAGAGAAGTTGGTTTCAGGAATAGTGAAGAGCATTAGAGGTAGCTACAAGATCACCTATGACCCAGATGGTTCTGACGGCCAAGCCTATGAGATTGGGTTCACCCTGCCCTTCCAGAGAATCAGCATGGTGGAAGAACTGGAGAAAGCCCTACGGGTGCAAAGCTACATGAAATCTACCTCTTCAGAACAGAAGAAACTCACAAAATTCTTGATAATAACTGTGTAGTAAAAGCTGTTGAATGCCCTCCACCTCGGACCACAGCAAGACTCCTTGCGAAGCTTGTCAGAGAGTTCTTGGAAGTGACCTGTATCAATCCTATGTTCATCTGTGCTCATTCACAGATCATAAACCCATTGGCTAAATGACATCTAAAGAGGATCTGACTGAGCACTTTGAGCTCTTCATTGTGAAGAAGGATGTATGCAACATTTACTCTGAGCTGAAACGATCTTATGAGGTAGCAGCAGCTGTTTGAAGATCAGACCAAGGCCAGGGCTGCCAGTGAGGATGAGGCCATGTTCATCGCCCAGAACATCTGGATGGCCCTAGGGTGTGGGCTGCCCCCCATGGCCGGCTGGGTTATGGGCATCAACTGTATCACCATGTTCTTCACCGACTCTAGTAACATCAAGGAAGTGCTCCTGTTTCCTGCCATGAGACTGGAAGACAAAAAGGAGACTGTAGCAAGCACTGATATGGTGGAAAGCACAATTGTTGGCACTTACATCTACAAAATAATTCCAACTTGTATAACACAGGTATCTGCATGTTTGCAAAAAGCAAGTCTGTGAAGGAATTCTTGTACATAGTCATCCATGTGACCACAATTCAGTTCAGCCAGGATAAAAGAGGAATTAAGAATTTCTTTTTACTCCTTGTTACCAAATAAATCATTTGTGTCCTAAAAAACAAAGTTTTGTTTGGTGATTGCGCTCTCTCGCTCTCTCTCTCTCTCTCTCTCTCTCTATATATATATATATATATATATATATATATATTTAAATATTTATTTTCAATTTTATTGAGAAACAAATATCAGTGAGACAGTTACACAATCAATTACTGGCACATTTTCAATAATTAATACATTGCATATTGTTGTCTTAGTGGTTATTCATTGTACAAAATGCAGACATGATGTCCTGTCTCACACACTATTATAACAAGCCACTCTATTCATTGAATTAAGAGAATGGATCTGTATATCTATCATATTTTGAGTATACAGATACTAAAGAGTCATTCATTTCTATCCATTGTTTTGGTTAGTTTTGTCAGAGAAGGGCATTCCATTGTCATGTAAACATTGTAGGTGCTTGAATTCAGCAGAATCTCCCAATATAGTCCAGTAGTGCATAATAGTAGTGAGTATTCCATAAGACTGGCAATGTCCAAAGTTGTTGACTTGAGCTTTTTACAGCTCAGCATATTAATGTGGCTTTACTTTTTATACTTCATTTTCATACTTCTCTGCTAAATGGTTAAGACCAAGATAAAGCAAGACTTATATAGCAAGAAATGTAACTTTTGTATCTGATAAGGTCAGTCAAATCCCCTCAGGATTTAAACTGAAACCCTATACCACAGTTTGTAGATCCTTTGTGAGTGTCAGCCATGTGGATGAGTCATGGCCATTGCTTGGCCAGTGTGCTCTGTGAAAGCCTGAGAGAATGTTTTCTCTCCATGTAACTCTCCTTAGACACACTCTACACCATTGATCACATTCCTCTGTGGCCCCATAATCCCCTTGATCAGAAAATTTGGGACACAACTGAATTACATAATGTTACAGTATAGGTTGCCTTATATCCTGAGTCCTCACTGACCTTGAAAGGCTAAGGCCAAAATGTTGGCTGTCCTTGCAACCCTTCTATTTCTCTGAGTTTTAGTCTGCAAACTTAGGTTGTTAACCCTCCAGAAGAGAAGCTTATTTTTACCTTACAACATAAGCACTTGAGTTTAACCTAACTATCTGTCTGAATATCAAACATTTTAGGCATAACATAGAACAGGTATTTTCCATTGAGCATTGATATGTTAAACTTTAGGTCCCCGCAGAATATGAAGACAAAAATTAAAAAAAATAAAAAAAATTCAATAAATATGAATAAACAATTACATAATTTACACAGAAATTAAGAAACATAACCATATATAGCATTGTAGCAGGACTGTCCTGTGACATTTTTGTTTTCCTGTCTCTTGTTTTCATTTATTGCCCTTTTTTTCTAAAAAAAAACAAACCAAAACCAAACATTTACTTGAGACAGTATGGCAGTAATTGGTATGTCATGACAAGCAGTATGAATTTAGAAGACCAGAATGGCAGACATTCCAAGCATGACCCTACCATTACACATTGCTATCTTAAATGCAGCTGCTTAGTTCATAGTCATCAGTATACATAGTTAGTCAGGGTGAGAATCCTACCAATTAACTGCTAGTTTCAAAAACCTGATGGAGAGTCTCAGGATCATCGCCTTGCCCATCTTGTGTGTATAAATGTATAGTATTGTCCCTGTCCTGTTTCCCAGCTTTTCTCCTTGCCCTCTCCTCATTGTCCAATCCTCAAGTTCTCACTTTCCTTTTAATTGTGTTATACCTTTCTATTTGTATTTCTTCTTTTGAGTTCTTATACTAGGGAGACTATACGATATTTACAAATGTGGGTCTGGTTTATTTCACTGATGAGTATATCTTCAAGTGGTATCCACTTAAATATGAAAGGTTCGAGTTTATTAGTCTTTATATCTGAGTAATATTCCATTGTATAAAAATACCACATCTATTTCATCCATTCCTCAGATGAGTGGCATCTTGGTTGTTTCCAAGATAGATTAGGCTATCACAAATTGTGCTGCTATAAACATAGATACACATATATCTCTATGATATGACATTTGTTTCATTTCCTCCGGGAAAATTCCCAGTAGAGGGATAGCTGGCTTGAATGGGCTTTCCAGTCCTAGTTTCCTAAGGATTCTCCACACTGATTTCCATAATGGTTGCCCCAGTCTACATTCCCACCAGCGGTGGAGAAGGGTTCCCTTTTCCCCACAGCCTCTCCAACATTTGTTGTTGGCTGATTTGTTTATGATAGCCATTCTTTCTGGGGTGAGACAGTATCTCAGTGTTGTTTTAATTTGCATTTCACGGATGGCTAGTGATGTGGAGCATTTTTTCATATATTTATTCGCTTCTTTAATTTCATCCTCTGAGAAGTTTGTGTTCATCTTGGATGCCCATTTTTGGAAGTGAGTCTTTAAATATTGGGGCCCTAATGGTTTTTAGTTCTTTATAAATTCCAGAGAGCAGACTGTTGTCTGAGTGCTTATTAGTAAAGATTTTTTGCAAAATTTGTGGGTTGTCTTTTCACTTTGTTGGTAATTCCTTTCAACGTGCAAGAACTTCTCAATAAGAGTTGGTCCCGTTTGTTGATTCTTTCAAGCATTAACCGTGCGATTTGACTTTTGTTCATGAACTCTTTGCTTACGCCTACATCCCAAGAGTTCCTCCTACTTTCTCTTCCAGGAGGTTTAGTGTTTCTGTTTTAATGTTTAGGTCTTTAATCTACTTTGACTTTAGCTCAGTGCATGGTGATAGACCTCGGTCAAGTTTTAGTTTGCAGCATGTAGAGAGCCAGTTTTTCCAGCACCATTTGTTAAAGAGGCTATCTTTCTTCCAGTAAGCGTGTTTGGTCCTTATGTTGAAGATCAGGTGGCCGAGTGTGTTTATAGAGGCCTCTGCATCTTCTAATCTATTTCACTGATCCTCAGGTCTATTTCGTTGCCAGTACCATGCTGATTTTGTCACAGCAGCTTTGTAGTATAATTTCAAATCAGGAATTGTAATGCCTCCTGCCTTGTCTTTGTTGGCCATGATTTCCTTTTCTATTCTAGATCTTTTTTGGTTCTGAATGAATTTCAGCAACGATTTCTCTAGGTGTGAGAGTTATACTGGTCGTAGTTTGACAGGGATTGTATTACATCACTATAGCAACTTTGGGAGTATGGCCATTTTCACGGTGTTGGTTCTTCCAATCCAGGAGCAGGCAATCTCTTTCCATTTTCTGAAATCCTCTACGATCTCTTTTTTCAGAGTACTGTAATTTTCCATGAAAAGATCTTTGACTTCTTTAATTAACTTAATTCCAACGTATTTCATTTTCCACCGTACTATTGTAAAATGTATTGTTTCTCTAAATTCCCTCTCAGTGTGTTTGCTGTCTGTGTAGAGGAATTGTATTGACTTTTGGCTACTGACTTTGTATCTTGCTACGCTACTGAATTTTTGTATCCATTCTAGGAGCTTCTTGGTAGAGTTTTTTGGGTCTTCCAAGTAAAATATCACATCATCTGGTCATGAATTTCAGAAGTGCTAAGATTATAACTGCACCAAAGATCCTCACCAAAGGTCAGAGGTCAGTGCTATACGTAATGACAAATGGAGCAAAATGCAATCTCAGGCCTCAAACCCATCTTAGATCAAGTGCAGAGGACACTAGCTCAGCGGAAATATATGAATTAATAGTGTCTTAAGTAAAGAAACAACAGCAGAAAGGTACATAGGAACTAAGGTCAGAATTAATCTATGAAACAAAAAAAGAAATATCTGAATTACTAGCGTCAGAAGTAAAGAAACAACAGCAGAAAAATATAGAGCAACACAGATCAGAATTAATCTCTGAAATAAAAAAAGAAATCCCTGAATTAATAACATGTGAAGTAAAGAAGCAAATGCAGAAACATATGGAGGAAACACGATCTGAAAAAAAATCTCTGTAGTAAAAGAATCAATAACTACTTCTAAAGAAGACATTGATTAAAAAAATAGGGAAGATTAGAAAAATGATGGATTCCTTGAATGAGCAATAGAGGAAATAAATAGATTGCTTGAAGCAGAGTCAAAGAGATATAGAGGAACTTAAAATCTCCATCACAAGATTGTAAAACCATTTGACTGAAAGTGAAGACAGAGTTTCAGATCTTGAAGACGCTGGTGCAGCTAGTGAAAAGGTAAGAAAGCATCATTTCAAAACAACTGGGATGCAGGAAAAAATAATCCATCACCTGCAAGACGATGCAAACATAAACAATGTGACACTAATATGCATTATTGAGAAAGGAGTCAATGCAAATGACATAAAAAGAATATAGGCAGAAGTAATAGCAGAAAACTTCCAAAATATGCGGAAACAATCTGACATTCAGGTAACCAAAGCATAAAGAACGCCAAATGAATAAAACCCAATTAAAAACACACCAAGACATATAATAGTCAAGATCCTAGAAATCCAACACAAGAATAATATATGTAACGCCTCTAGAGAAAAGAAAGAGATCACATTCAAAATAAAACCCATCAGAATAACGCCAGACTTTTTGCAAACCATGAAGGCTAGAAGAGCATGGAGCAGAGTACTTCAAGTCCCCTATGAAAACAAATTCCAGCCCAGACTACCATACCCTGCAAAACTCTCTTTCAAATTTGATGGAGAAGTGAAAGACTTCCATGACAAAGAACAACTAAAGAATTTCATGAACACAAAGCCAACAGTACACAGACTACTAAAACATGTTATAGAGAGGGACCAAAATGATCAGAACTCCATGAACAAGAAGAGAAGGAAGCCATCAAATAGGGCAACTGATTAAACATAGGAGAAAAAGGTGTAAACAACAGCAGTTAAATAACATATCAATTGTAAATCGATACATCTCAATTATAACCATCAATGTAAATGGACTCAACTCACCAATTAAAAAAAATAGACTGGCACAGTGGATTAGGAAACACAATCCAACAATATGCTGTATACACAAAACATACGCAACTCAAAAAGAAATTGAAAGATTGAAAGTCAAATGATGGAAAACAATACTACACACCCCAGCACCTCAGAAAAAAGCAGGAGTAGCAATTCTATTCTCAGACTGTCTCAACTTCAAACCAAGAATGATCAAATGAAATAAAGTAGGCCACTATATACTGGTTGGGGGAAAAATTCAAGAGGAATATATAACCCTCATAAATGTACACACGCCAAACATGGGAGCATCCAACTAATTAAGACAAATCTTAATGGACATGAAAAGTCTAATATTCAATACCACAATCTTAACAGGAGACCTTAACATGCCCCTATCCCAAAAAGACAGGTCAACCAGACAAAAAATTAGCAAGGAAGTAGCAAAACTGAACCAGAGCTTGGAACAAATGGATTTAGTGGACATACACAGAGTGTTCCACCCAACCACAGCTGAATACACATTTTTCTCAGCTGCACATGTGTCATTTTCTAAAATAGACCACATACTGGTCCATAGGTCATGCTTAAGTATATGCAAGAAAACAGAAATTATCCCATGCTTATTATCTGACCACAGTGCAATGAAACTGGATATAAATGAGACAGGAAAACAGAAAAACACCCTAAATACATGGAAATTAAACAACACCCTACTCAGCAACCAATGGGTCACAGATGAAATTAAACAAGAAATTCAACAATATCTACAATTCAATGAAAATTTGATTACAACTTCTCGGAACATATGGGATGCAATGAAAGCAGTACTCAGAGGGAAATTCATAGCTGTGAACTCACCGGGTAGGAAAACAGAACAGGAACAAATAAACAACCTAATAATGCACCTCCAACATGTAGAAAAGGAAGGGCAAACCAAACCCAGAGTCCAAAGACGGGAAGAAATCATAAAGATTAAAGCAGAAATTAATTCAAATGAGAGGAAGAAAACAGTTCAAAGAATTAACGAATCAAAAAGCTGGTTCTTTGAAAGATTAAATAAAATTGATACGTCCCTAGCTAACCTCATCAAAAAGAGGAAAGAATAAATTCAAATATAAGAAATAAGGAATGAAAAGAGTGTAACTACCACAGACCCAGTGGATATTCACAGTATTGTCAATAGCTACTTTGAGAAGCTTTACTCTCACAGAATAGAAGACACAGAAGAAAATGACACATTCCTAGAAATGTACAAAGTAGCGAAACTGCATCAAGAAGATATAACGTCTCTCAATAATGCAAAAACAAACAGCAAATAAAATATGAAATATAATAAAAAGTCTAAGTACAAAGAAAAGTCTAGGCCCTGATGGATTCACAGATGAATTCTACAAGAAAATTACAGAGCATATAATCCCAATACTCCTCAAACTCTTCAATGAATTTGAAAAGGAAGCAGTCCTCCCAAAATCATTGCTCGAGGCAAGTATTATACTGATACCAAAATCAGGGAAAGATGCAACTAAACAAGAAAACTACAGGCCAATCTCTCTCATGAACACAGATGCAAAAATCCTCAATAAAATCCTAGCAAATAGAATTCAGCAAATCATGAAGAAGATTATACACCATGACCAGGTAGGATTCAGCCCAGGTATGCAAGGATGGTACAATATACGCAAATCTATAAATGTGATACACTATATCGACAGAGCGAAATCTAAAAGCCACATGATCATCTCAATCAATGCAGAAAAAGCCTTGACAAAGTCCAACACTTTCCATGTTCAAAGTCCTATAGAAAATTGGAACACTAGTCCTTTACTTAAATCTGATACAAGCTATCTATGACAAGCCAACACTAACATAATTCTAAATGGGAAAAAATTGGAATCTTTTACTCTCAGCTTAGGTATAAAACAAGGATGTCCTCTGTCACCCCTCCTATTTAATATAGTTCTCGAAACATTAGTTAGAGCCATTAGTCAATATAGACAATTAAAGGAATACGAATATGTAAAAAGAAGTTAAATTATTATCATTTCCAGATGACAAGATACTTTAATTGGAAAACCCAAAAAGCTCCACCAAGAAGCTACTAGAATTAATACAGAAATTCAGTAGCATAGCAGGACACAAAGTCAGTAGCCAAAAGTCAGTACAATTCCTCTACACAGACAACAAACACACTGAGAGGGAATTTAGAGAAGCAATACTTTTCACAATAGCACGACGTAAAATGCAATATCTTGGAATTCATCTAACTAGAGAAGTTAAAGATCTTTTCAAGGAAAACTACAGTACTCTGAAAAAAGAGATCGAAGAGGATTTCAGAAAATGGAAAGAGATTGCCTGCTCCTGGATTGGAAGAACCAACACCGTGAAAATGACCATACTCCCAAAGTTGCTATAGTGATGTAATACAATCCCTGTCAAACTACGACCAGTATAACTCTCACACCTAGAGAAATCGTTGCTAAAATTCATTCAGAACCAAAAAAGATCTAGAATAGAAAAGGAAATCATGGCCAACAAAGACAAGGCAGGAGGCATTACAATTCCTGATTTGAAATTATACTACAAAGCTGCTGTGACAAAATCAGCATGGTACTGGCAACGAAATAGACCTGAGGATCAGTGAAATAGATTAGAAGATGCAGAGGCCTCTATAAACACACTCGGCCACCTGATCTTCAACATAAGGACCAAACACGCTTACTGGAAGAAAGATAGCCTCTTTAACAAATGGTGCTGGAAAAACTGGCTCTCTACATGCTGCAAACTAAAACTTGACCGAGGTCTATCACCATGCACTGAGCTAAAGTCAAAGTAGATTAAAGACCTAAACATTAAAACAGAAACACTAAACCTCCTGGAAGAGAAAGTAGGAGGAACTCTTGGGATGTAGGCATAAGCAAAGAGTTCATGAACAAAAGTCAAATCGCACGGTTAATGCTTGAAAGAATCAACAAACGGGACCAACTCTTATTGAGAAGTTCTTGCACGTTGAAAGGAATTACCAACAAAGTGAAAAGACAACCCACAAATTTTGCAAAAAATCTTTACTAATAAGCACTCAGACAACAGTCTGCTCTCTGGAATTTATAAAGAACTAAAAACCATTAGGGCCCCAATATTTAAAGACTCACTTCCAAAAATGGGCATCCAAGATGAACACAAACTTCTCAGAGGATGAAATTAAAGAAGCGAATAAATATATGAAAAAATGCTCCACATCACTAGCCATCCGTGAAATGCAAATTAAAACAACACTGAGATACTGTCTCACCCCAGAAAGAATGGCTATCATAAACAAATCAGCCAACAACAAATGTTGGAGAGGCTGTGGGGAAAAGGGAACCCTTCTCCACCGCTGGTGGGAATGTAGACTGGGGCAACCATTATGGAAATCAGTGTGGAGAATCCTTAGGAAACTAGGACTGGAAAGCCCATTCAAGCCAGCTATCCCTCTACTGGGAATTTTCCCGGAGGAAATGAAACAAATGTCATATCATAGAGATATATGTGTACCTATGTTTATAGCAGCACAATTTGTGATAGCCTAATCTATCTTGGAAACAACCAAGATGCCACTCATCTGAGGAATGGATGAAATAGATGTGGTATTTTTATACAATGGAATATTACTCAGATATAAAGACTAATAAACTCGAACCTTTCATATTTAAGTGGATACCACTTGAAGATATACTCATCAGTGAAATAAACCAGACCCACATTTGTAAATATCGTATAGTCTCCCTAGTATAAGAACTCAAAAGAAGAAATACAAATAGAAAGGTATAACACAATTAAAAGGAAAGAGAGAACTTGAGGATTGGACAATGAGGAGAGGGCAAGGAGAAAAGCTGGGAAACAGGACAGGGACAATACTATACATTTATACACACAAGATGGGCAAGGCGATGATCCTGAGACTCTCCATCAGGTTTTTGAAACTAGCAAGTAATTGATTGGATTCTCACCCTGACTGACCTTACAGGCTGATACCTGTGAAACAAGCGACTGAACTGAAGGTAGCAGTGTGTAAAAGCAGGTTCACGCTTGGAATGCCTATCATTTTGGTCTTCTAAATACGTACTTCTTGTCATTACATAGCAATGATGACCATACTCTCTCATAAGTAAAAGGTTTTTTTTAAAAGGTGTAATAAATGAAAAAAAGACACAAGGAAAAAAATGTCACAGGACAGTCCTGCTACAATGCTATATATGGTTAGATTTCTAAATTTCACTTTATTTAGCTACTTTCACTTTATTCAGTGAGAAGCAGGATTTGTACTAAAAAATAAAAATAAAATTTGGGTTGAGATCTATTAAGTTTGAGTTTGTCCAGTTGTGCGTGGCTTGTATTTAGGTGTTGTGCTGAGCTCCTCCCTACTCCAGCCCTTGAAAGTGAACCTGTTGTTCCTCTCTGACACAGCAGTGAACTTTTTGTGCCCCTTGGTTATGCCCATGGCCCAGGGTACACAGGGGAGTGCAGAAGCTCTCTCATACACTAGCTGGACCTGGACTTGGGCTGAGTCTGGGGGTTTCCGAAAGTGCAGCAGAAGTTCTCACTCACTTGGTGGGCTTGGGAGCTGGGCTCTGGAGGGGTGGAGTAGTGCAGAAGGTTTGGCATAGTTTTCCAATCAAGTGGTGTGCCTGGGTTTTGGTTTGGAGAGTTCCCGCGGGCTGGCGTAGGGGAGCTGAAAGTGCTCCCACACACTCACCGGGCCTGGGCTTGGGCTGGAGGTAGGGTGTCCTGAATGTGCAGCAGAAGTCCTCACTCAGAGGGCTTGCTGGGGGGCGGAGGCTCTGTAGGGGTCCCAAGGGCGCAGCTGAGGGTCACAATGATGCGGCATGCTTGGGATTTGGTCTGGAGAGTTTCCCCAGTGGATGCATGGGAGCCGGAAGCTCTTGCTGAAAATATTTGAATTGTGTATTTATCTAAATAGCAGTAAGATTTTTCTATTTAAAGATTATTTATATTCATTGAAATTTTTGCTTAATCACATTCCTCATCAAACTTTATATTTTTCTGCATTTCCTGTGTAGTAATTTGTCTATAGTATATTTCATGAAATAATAACATATTGGAACAAATGGCCACCAGTGCTGCAAACATGTATAACTTCATTGTCATGGATCTTGTGCATAGGCAATGTGGTAGTTATTCTGATTTTTTAAATTTAAAAATTAGTTTATGCATAGTGACTTTTATTGCTTAGTTTGGTCATCATATAGGCATCTGCATTTATTCATTTGTATGAGAAAGGGGGCTTAATTTTAGTATCAAGTAAATTATTTGCAGGTGTTGTAGTGGATGTTGGTTGTGCTTTTTTAGGCTGTTCTACTTAGCCCAGGTGATGAGCATTGGCCCTCTAATAGCTCCTAGCCTTTTCCCAAGGTTCGCTGTCTAAAGAAGTATGGCCTAAGGCTAAGGACTGGCTGAGTTGAGGGGGTAGTCTGGAACATTCAGGTGCCCCTGGGGTGCAGTTCAGGTCGAGGAAAGAACCTGCCCCAGGCCACACTTGGTTATATCTCATTTCTCTCTTTACTTGCCTTATAGTGAGAGCATCCCCTCCATAGATCGATCTATATTTGACTTTGGCTCAGTCTCTGCCCCTAGGGAACCTGACCTAAGACAGTGGGGATACAGTATTTCACTCTGAGCAAATATAAACTGAGAAACACAAAAATTAATGACTCACTTACTATATCTCTTCTACTTTTTTCTTCTCCACCCTTCCTGCCTCCAGCTCAATTTCTTAAATAGCCTTGGGAAATGCTTAGAGATTTGAGATTGTAGCATAAAATATAGATACATGCTTTTAAGGAAAAACTTCCAATGCATTATCCAAGGACTTCATGTCTCCCAAAAGTTAAATGCTATGGCCTCATGAAATTTTCTTCATTTACTCCTGTTCTCCACAGCTAGAAATTAAAAATCTATTTTAAAAGCTATTTATACTTTAATTAATACATATGTTTTTCTCTGTATAATTCTTTTTCATCTGTAAAGAGCAATTCTTACTCTTTGTAGTGCTGTTTCTTCCTGGAAATGCAAAGGAATGATGCCTGTTACATGTAGTTTCATTCCTAATGGATGCTTCATAAGATATATGGTATTGTATAGTTCACTTCATACTTTTTGGGGGTGGTATTATTATTCTTTGTTTCCTTTTTGTGATTTTATTTTATTTATTTTTACTTTTTTATCTTTTATTCATTTTAATGGGAAAAAAGATAAAATAGTAATGAAACAGTTTCAGAACAGGTTAGTATGACAGTTACAATAAATAAAACATTGCATATTGTTGTCTTCATAGTAGTTATTCAGAGGACAAGATGTAGCCACGATACCTTGTCTAAACAATATTAGTATAAATGTGATTTTACATTGAGATTGTTATCACTTTTGTCAGCCAAGTAAGTGCCATATTTAAATAAGACCATATAAGGCAGAGGAAAGCGTTAGTGAAACTCTGGGCTTTTCCCTTAATTCCAGATATAACATTGTACTACTCCGGGTTATCCAGAGAGATATACAAAGATATCGATAGATTGACATATGAAAGGAGTTTGTTAAGAGAACTGGCCCACTAAATTATGAAGCATAAATAATCAACAGGTCAGTAGAGGGTTCCTTCCAAGGCTGAAGTGGTAGATACAGGTGCAAGTCCAGGGTGTGAATGTTGGGGAATATGTTGGAGAAAAGTGTCCCAATTCTAGAGGAGAGACAGTGAAATCATCTGCCTTCTCCTTTTTAAAATTTTCTTTTGAGTCCTCAGTTGATTGGTTAGTGCTTGTCTATACTGAGGGTGTATCTTCCTAGTCATTCCCTTGATTAAAATGTTGACCTCTTCTGGAAACAATCTCACAGACATACCCAGACAAGCTCTCTGTGAATCCCTTAATCCAGAGGACTAACCTAATATTAACGATCACCTGAAATTAATCATTACAGTCACCTGTGTGTACTAACGAATGTCATGTGGAAAAGCTTTTCAAAAAAGAGAACAGTGGCCTATTTTTTTCCCCTTTCTTTCACCAACCCTTCTGAAATTTAATTTCAGCCACAATTAATGGGCTTTCATTGTTTAGTATTCTGTCTATTAAGTATTTTAATTAACTTATTAAAGAAGCTGACTTATATTTGACACAGAAGAATATTGAGAAGAATTTAGAACAGAGATTTTTAATCCTCTCAGGTTCCCCTACGTTTTATAACAATTATGTCCTTACTTTCCTATTACTTTCTTCCAGTGAAATTCTACTTATTTTTGTTTTTATTTGTCATGTCATAGTACATCATGATTGGGTACAGTGATATCTTGACATATGTACACAATGCACATTGACTAAATCATGATAATTAGCATATCTTTTGCCTCAAAATACCATTTCTTTGTGTTGGGAACACTCAAAATCCTTTTAGTTGTCTTGAAATATAAGTTATTAACTGTAGTCACTGTTTTGTGCTATAGAGCACAAGAATTTAATCTTCCTGTCTACCTGTACTATATCTGATACCCACTACCCTCCTTAACCCCTATGTTTCATGACCCAATAACCAGTATTCTATTCTGTTATTCCTTGGAGATGAATGTTTTAGCTTCTCCATATGAATAAGGACATTTAGTTTTTGTCTTTCTATGCCTGGCTTATTTCCAGTAAAATAATTTCTAGATAGTATAAGCAACTTACATCATAATTCAAAAAAATTGGTATATCTTATTTGGCCCTGAATACCCAATAATGAAATATTCTTGAATCTCTGCTTCATACCACTGTGAATACAACAGATTATTATAGGTGTGCTGTTTTAGAGATTTGAGTGCTACAAACAGTACTGCCCTGGGATACTCAAATTTCAGAAACAGAGCAAAATTATTGGTAAAGCTTTTTTTAAAAAAAAGTTGAACTATAACTTGCGGAGTATTTAGAGTCTTAGAACACTTAACGTGTGTTCAAACTATGCAATATAAAGTATTTAATATGTTACAATTTACATGTTGTATTCTACAGTTTGTTTTACTTCTATTGACTTAGAGTGGGCTCCGATAATTATTTATCTTTTAAAGGTGTGTGGCTGTAGGGTATAAGACAATTTTTGTATATTATAGGACTAACAGGAAAGTCTTGCATAGCTGGCCTGATAAATGCTTATAGCAGCACGCAAGTCACTGTGAAAACCAGAATTCTGCAAAAACTATTCCTTACATGATGGAAAAACCTCCTGAGAGTCAGTAACTTACAGAAAAAAATGAAAACAACCCATTATTCACACAATTTCAAGGACACTTCTGAAGATCAGCAAGAGTACTAATTACTGCTTTGTTTTGGGAATGTCACGTGAAACATCTTCTAAGTTCTTAGATATTTCGACCAAGGTGAAAGGAAGATAATTTTGACATTAAAGTATTTTTAGGGTTTGTTGGCCAAAAATTGAGTCAGAGGTAGTAGCCGATGAATGTAACACTTTCATGAAATTTGAAAGAAATTTAACTTTCCTCATTCCATAGGTGATGCAAAATCTTGAGTTTTATTTCTCCATTCTGAGTGGATATGGAGTGCATCTGTTAAAGTTCTTTACATTTCATGTCATATATCACCCAAGGGCAAGGTCAGAAGGAAATCTATTGGACTGCCATTTTTGTTTGCTCCTGTCCATTCTAACTTCAGGCTTCCCTTCTGGTGCAGAACAACTTCTTAAGACCTTACTGGCTAGAAATTGATGCATTCATGCGGATTTACCTACCTTGTACTTTTAGTCAGAATCAGTCCTGTAATACAATATAGGATTCATATTTTGGTTGGTGCTGTTGAGAGATGTTAAATTTTTAGGTGATACTTGTTTTAATATAGGTGCAAATTTTTTGTGATTAGGTCATTAGATATATCAGCTGGTTAATATTTCTGATAGGGCTTAGAAAGACAAAATTATAGAATGCTTTTCCAGATGATAGGGTTTTATAATGATTTTTTTTAGGTGGCAAAACCAGGCTTTATTTTGAAAAAAACAATTAAGTTGGGTTTTGTTTTGGTCAAGGGCATGGGCAAGAAGGGGTACCCCATGCAGTAATGTTCTCCTCACAGGTGGGCTGAGGGCTAAGCTGAGCCTCAAGTAGGTCTCTTGCTCTCAATGCTCCCTTATATAGTTGTTTCCCCATGGGCTCTGGGGCAGCTGTGAGAGAAGTACGGGCTGGGAGAGGCTGCTATGGCCCATTCATTTGGGCAGGACATCAGAGGTCTCACACCAGCTTCCCATCACGTGTTGCAATCTTCTTCACAACCCCAGCAGACTTGGTGCGGGGGGCGGGGGGGGAGGCAGGACTTTGGAGGATCCCAAAGCCAGGGCTTGTGAGGCCTCCATAGGGTGAGTTCATCATTCCTGAATCTCGTGATCTTTCTGTGGATGCTCAAGTTATGCACCCTAGCCTCCTGCTTGTTCTCACCCTCCAGCAGCTTGCAGTAGGTGGCGACCTTGATGTCCAGGGCCAGCTTGATGTTCATGAGCTCCTGGTACTTGCGCAGCTGCCGGGCCATATCCTGCTTGGCCTTCTGCAGGGCAGCCTCCAGCTGGGCCAGCTTGGCGTTGGCATCCTTAATAGCCATCTCCCCATGCTGCTTGGCATCAGCAATGGCAGCCTCCAGGGATGCTCTCTGTCTGGCCTTTGAGAGCCCCAGTCTCTGCCTGCAGGCAGCTGATGCTGCGGTTCATCTCAGAGATCTAGGACTTCATGTGGTGGAAGTCATTCTCGTGTTTTCCAGCCAGAGTCTGCAACTCTTCATACTTGATCTAGTACATGCTCTCGGCCTCAACCTGGCTGTGGTTGGCGATCTCCTTGTAATGGGCCTTGACCTTGGTGATGATGCCGTCCAGGTCCAGGGAGTGGCTGTTGTCCTTGGAGAACACCACAGATGTGTCTGAGATCTGAGACTGCAGCTCACGTATCTCCTCCTCGTACAGCTGCCTGAGGAAGTTGATCTCATCAGTCAGCCCTTCCAGGTGTGACTTGAGCTCCACCTTGTTCATGTAAGCTTAATCCACATCCTTCTTGATGAGGACAAATTCATTTTCCATATCTGTACGCTTGTTGATCTCATCTTCATATTTATTCTTGAAGTCCTCCACCAGCTCCATGTTGTCAAGCTCCGCTTCTAGCTTCAGTTTCTCCTGACCCAGTGAGTCCAGCTGCCTTTGGAGGTTGTTGATGTAGCTTTTGAACATGTTGTCCATGTTACTCTGGGATGTTTTCTGCTGCTGCAAGAGGCTCCACTTGTCTCCAGCATCTTACTCTGCTGCTCCAGAAACTGAACTTTGTCGATGAAGGAGGCGAACTTGTTGAGGTTTTTGATCTGCTCCTTCTCCTCATTACTCACGGCCTGGATGTTGGGGTCCACCTCCAGGTTCAGGGGGTTCAGCAGGCTCTGGTTCACCTGAATGGCTGTGAAGCTGCCCACACCACCAGCCCCACCATGGCCACCCAGCCCCAGGCCATCCCGGCAGTTGCCACTGCTGCCCATTCGGGAGAAGCTGGAGGAGCTGATGCGGGAAGCAGGCCTGCTTGTGTAGGAGAGGCTGCTGAAGGCCCAGGGGCCTGAGGTGGACACTTTCTAGGACTTCTGGGTCACTGTTATGAACATGGTGGATGCTGGAGTGGAGGCAGGTGAATTGAAGATGGAGACTGGAGAAGGAGCCTGGCAGCTGCTTCTGGACAGTCTATAATATGTGTTTGATAGCAATATGTTCTTGTAGCTATCAGAATATAGAAGGTGGTGGTTTATTTACTTTTTAATATTCAGCAGCTGTTTTTTTTTTTTTAATGTATCTAGTACAGGATCTCACTACACAGAGTGGACTCATAGTGATCCTCCTGTTTTCAGCCTCCCAAGTGCTGGGACTATAGGTACACGCCACCACACCCAGTCTCAGTTGTTGTCTCAGTGTGTCCCCGGGGTTGGAGCAGGGAATTGAACCCGGGTTCCTGCATCTGCCTAAGTAGACACTTTAATCCACTGAGCTGTCTGGCCTGCCAGCAGCAGCTCTTTCAAAAACAGTACAAGATAGCTTCACGTGCAGCTGTTGTAAAATAAATAAGCATATTGAAATTGTGAATCATGATAACCTCATGAAAGGCAGAAATCTGCCACTGTCTAATTATCTATAGTGATGTGAACATAATTTTAATATCCTGGTGTGAATTTAAAGTTTTTCTGGTAAGCACTTCACCTGTTAAAATACTCTGTATTATTTTCTTCACTGTCTCTTTGTTTTTCCTCTCTCTTTCGTCTGGGTAGAACTACACATAAATCATTCCAAAACAATTAATGCTGCTTTAGTCACAAATTATTGATTTTTCCATTTGTAGTATATGTAGAATTGCTGGTCTCCTTAGATTCTAAAATCAGCCATTTTAATTGTGTTTTCCAGGAAGATATGAATTTAAATGAAGATAAAAAGGCACCATTGCGGGAAAAGGACTTCGGTATCAAAAAAGAAATGGTGATGCAGTACATTAATACTGCTTCTAAGACGGTAAGTAAAACTGTCAAATTGAAAAATACTGCTGAAACATGTTGCAGTGTGGAAAACAATGCATTTGTCTAATGAAGTGCTTAAGTTTGCACACAACTATAATCAGAAGGCTTTGAATATATAATTAAAGGAACAAGAATTATACTGAATTTATTTAATTTAAAAAATATTTCATATCTTACTGGTTTTAAGATGTTTTCATATTTTGGCCAATTGCTTGGTTGAGAAGCACGATGGTCTACTCTAAAGGCCTTTCCCTTTTAGTGAATGAAGATACTTACTGATTTCCAATGTCACATAAATTGATATGATACTTTTATTATAGGAAAGGAAAACTGATTTTCAGAATACATAACAGCATATTTTTAATGTGAGTTCCCTGATGGATAAAATTGTCTTGTAACAAATTATAAATGTGGGTATTGAAAAGAGCATTAAGTCCCCACATGGCTGCCAGTTTTCCAGGGAAACATGAAATATGTGGGTGGAAGTAATGACTAAATGTCTAAGAAACCATGACTGGCACATAGAATCAATGGCATTTATTTCGTGGTACAAATGAGCTTGACTACTAGCCGTATACAAATTGGGAATAAATGGAATTGATGAAAAATATCAAAGGGAAGCCAAAGAAGCTAGGGATAGTAGAAAATCTACAATTTTTGACAAAAATATGATAGAACTGGATTAATAAAAAGTAGCCTAACATACAGTACTAGTTTTCATTGGATATTTTAACTCAAGACCAGGTACAAGCATACAAGTTATTTATACTTAACTCCATTTATAAACTAGACCTGTCATGACTCTAAGGTATTTCTTTTGGAAGAAGGACTCGAGCGATGTTTACTTTTTAAATATGTCTCATGTTTTGGCAGTGGTGATCTTTAGTTGTACAAAGTGCTGTGCTTTTTCCAGCTCTTTATATCAATGGGCTTTGTATCCTCCTGTTGTGATACTGACTGATGCTAAAGGCTTTTGTCCTTTAATGACATGTTGATATCAAACATCAGCTGTAAGTGTGTAGGCATCAGTTTGTATGTTTTGAATCTATTTATTTATCCTGTTTGATCATTGGCATTTTATGTTACCTCTTTCATTTGTAATTTTCTATTCCGTGACATGGCAATACTTACATCATAAGCTCACTATCAGCATTCAGTTAAATTGTCTATTCCATCATAAGAACATAACATTTTATTATTATTATTATTATTTTTTTTTTTTTTTATTTTTTTATTTTTTTGAGATGGCTCAGTGGAATAAGCACTTCCCTGGAAAGCGCAAGGGCCTGAGTTCAATCCCCAGTTCTGCAAAAAAAAAAAAAAAAAAGAACATAACATTTTAAACTGGAGACAGTCTCTTGTGTAGAGGTGGTAGTAGTAGAAATTGTTAATTTTTTTGGTTATGCATTTTTGTTACTGAAATCATTATGTCATAATTAAAAATATAGGTGAAACTACAGGTAGAAGTACATATTTGCTATTTGTGAGTCTACATTTTTAAGACACTCAGTTGTTCATCTAATTTGTATTTACTTAGTGTCTATGTTAGACAGCTTTCCAAGCCTTGAGATGAGGACTAGAGTAATCTGTTCCTCTGTCCTGTGGCTTAGGCTGGGACACATGTACACAGATAAAGTGTGGTGTGTGAAAAATAAAGAGTGAGTGGAAGTGGTGAGCAGTTTTCTATGTAGAAGTCAGAGAAGACCACTTTGCTGTGGAGTTGTAGATCTAGCAAATAAGTATAACTAGCATAGAGCTTAGTTATATCACTTAGAACAGATTTAGGAAATCTTGGGATATTAGTACATTTAAATTCTGGATTTGGGGCAGTAAATTGACACCTGAGAGAACAAGCCTTTGGAAGTTTCTGAACTTTGTAAGAATGGCTCTATTTGAGTTCATATTCATTAATTTTAAACTTTAATCCTCTAATCATTTTGGACTAAGGTTGAAATTTATTTACCAGAATTAGGTAATTAAATTATCAGGATTGAAATAGATTGGTTATCTAAAGTGTGATTACTGCATTGACTTATTTAATTAGTGTGTGCAGGATCATGACTTTTCCTAGGAGAGTTCTGGATAATGTGCCAGATGGTTAACATTATAGAAAATTCCAGCTGACCAGTTACTTCTTTTCGTTCTGTAGTAGAAGCACAGTTTATAAACTCTAGCATACAGACTTTTGTCCTGCCAGTTTATTTACATTATGGAATATTGAAAAAGCTGCTCTGAGAAAAGCAGTCAAAATCCATAGGTTCTATGGTAGATATGGGGAGTTGGTGTCACATACTTTTTTTTTTTTTTACAATTTGCCTTGAGATTGTGTGTGTGTGTGTGTGTGTGTGTGATTAAATTACTTTTTGGAAAACAGTACTCATGCTTGCCGTCTATGATTTAAAAATGTTTAAACATATTAACATAAGAGTAGGTCTAAAGTAGATAAGTTTGGTTGTTAAAACAGAAAAAACAAATGCTACCCGCCAATTCAGTTCATTCCTCAGATCTTGGGAACTTTGAGTTTGGGTTGCTAAATAGTAACACTGAAATTTTGTAGTTAGGAAGGGTTACAATCTCTTATTAAGTAATTATCGTGCTAGAAGCCAACACCTCTAGATTTGTACTTTTATTTCTTCCTTGCCACAGGTAAGTGATCCAGGTTTGCTCGGAGCAGTCAGGTGGCTGCTCTCCTGGGGGATCCTAGACTGGTTTCCCTCTTCCTACAAGAGCCCTGATCAGGAGAGCCACTTTTTTCTGCCACTGGACATAGAATAGAGAGACTGAAGGATGTTTAAAGCCCAGCATCATGAACCTGCTGCTCTGCCCTAATGGAGTCCTGTTTTCAGGCTCTTCTATTATGTTGAGTGCTTCATGCTCTTATTTAAGCTGCTCAGAGTTCTTTCTTTGCACTATGTGGCCTGATATGCCATCCATAGACCCTTTTATCTCTGTGGGATCTCTGCAATTCTAATTCACTCTGGAAGTTGTTATTTCCATTCAAGGATCATGGTAGAAATGCTCCATCACCCGGGTGCTGAGAGCATATATGAAAGGGGTGCTATAGACTCTGTGGTCATGCCTTGTCACGTGACTCAACTCACACATTAACAGCAAGTTTGTTAGAGAAAATGTCTTTAATTTTCTTTGATTAGACAGCTGGAAATTGAAGCTATTGCACAGTTGTTTGTAAGGACCTTGAAAGTGAATGTGACTTGGTAGGCAGAAGGGAAGAGGATTATAGTCTGGAATAGAATAGGCAATGGTTTTCTAAGCTCTACAACTGCTTGAGAATTTTCATTATTTTCTAAATGCAAGAGAGCTACAAATTAAAATGCAAGTCTGTTATATAAATGTATGTAATACTTAACCACAGGTATGCTTCCTCAATGTGTCTTACCTGTTTTTCTTTTTCTTCCCTAGCTAAAACACTTCTTTAGATATTATTAAAAGATAATTTCTGCAGTTGAGATTCTTGTGGCAAACCAGAGTTTAAGGGAGTCACCTGCTTTTTCTTCTTCTCCTTTTGGGGTGGGTATGTCATCCCCTATAGCTGAGATACTAGTGCTTATTTTCTTGAATTAAATTTAGGATGTGGTGTCTCTAGGTATACTACGCTTGCATAATGCAGTAAGAATCTCCCATGATGGATCACAGGTGGTCACGGAGTAATTTATATACAGTTTAAAACACATATTAGAAAGGATTCTTGTTCAGAATAGGATTTAAATCAATAAGATTGTTTTTCCTCTATCACAGAAGATTATAAACATAAACTGTACAGTGTATCATTTCCATTTGTTGAAACAAAAGCCCTGAATTTGCTGTTCTGACCATAAGTTTCTCAGGGTAACCTGTGCCCATATGAAAGTGGAGACTGCCCAAGAAGCCAAATCTCTCAGAAAAGTGAAAATAAACCCCTGAAAGGAGTGGAAGATACTTGAAGTTGGGAGGTTCAAGGGAACTTAAGAGAGTCAGAGGAGAAACGAGATGGTCAAGTTTTGGGAACTGAGAAAGGAGAAGCAGAAAGATATGTGGTTCTTCTTTCAGTGAGAGGGTATCAGAGGGAGGGAGGGGGAGAAAGGCAGAGGGAGAGAGGCAGAAACAGAGATAAAGAGAAACTGATTTAAAAGAATTTTGAGAAAATTTGTTTTATAGTATGTATTGTAATGTATTTGACAGAACCCTTTGGCAGAACTGAACATTTGTTCATTAGTATTTTAGGATTGACTCTTTGCGTCAATTTATTTTTGTGTATCATGATGATAAAACTGTCTAGACAGTTTACTTATTATATGGGTTACTACTCCTTGCTAGCCTACTATATAGACCTTTTGCACCATTAGGTATCGAAAAATGCTTTAAAAATTTCAAAATGTATACTTATACTTCTAGTTAAAAGCCCTTCTGAGTACACTAGCCTTGAACCAGAAGTTGTGACATGCACGCAGCTCCCCTATCTCATTTGTCATTGGCCTCTTTCTGTGTTGCAGGGATAGGATGATTACAGGGGAACTGCAGTCCAGTAAGGAAGACCTAGTTTCACACTTTTTAGCAGTCTTACTATGAGGACGTCCATCCTTTAGTTTTATTTGTTAAGCTTTTCCCTTTTTGATTCTTTTGTAGAAAAAGCAGAACTCTTCTTTTATAAATGCTCCCTTTGACTTTGTTTTCAATTTTTATCTTTCCTACGCTGATTTCTCTGTGACTATGAGCATTCCAGGTGTTTATTTTTTTCTTTTTTGTGGTACCAGGGATTGAACTCAGGACCCTGAACTTGCCAGGCAGGCGCTTATTCTACTGAGCTATCTCCTGAGCCTTCTAAAGGCGTTTATTGGAAAAGTTTTGATAATGTAACTGTAAGTTGTTGCCTAGAATTTCAGGACAAGAAGTAAAGGTAAATAGCAAGAATTATAGAATGTAACATGAGAAGGGAAGTAGAAGGACCATAAACAAATTTAAAACTGTGTGATGAAATGGCTGAGTCTGAGTTGAATGCCTAAGTGTGGGACTGTGGATTCTCATACAAGTGTGTACGTATGCATATAGTGTATATTTGTGTGTTTGTACATACTGGTATAGTGTTTAAAAGGATTTTGAGGTGGCTTATGGTTTTAGCTTAGTGGGACGTGATATTATCAAGTATGGAGGACATAATTTCTGTAGTTTGAATCTTCTAGGAAAAGTATGTTTTGAGAAAATGTTAGTCATCTGTTCAGATTTGTGTGTATTTGCTCCTCTTCTCCTTACTTTGCTTCTTCTTTTTTCTTTGTAGTATTGGTAGTTGAACTCAGGACCATGTGATTGCCACGCAGCAGGCACTTGTGCTGCTGAACTATATGTCAGGCTATGTGGATTTTGTCTGAATGGAAAATCAAATCAGTTTGTTTTACCATTGATTTTGTTAATGTTGTAGTAGTAGTGAAGGTGTCGTATTCCTGTTCTTAAATGTCTGCCTTTCTTGTTTAGATTTCTTTTTCAAGTGTAAATTTTACAAAATATTTTCAGATACATGTAAGTAAAGTTCTTTTTGTTTTCTCTGACTTTTTGTTGTTTAAGAGGATTATACTTTAACTACTAGAAATTTAGGTTATACAGTTTTATATGTTCTTGATAAAGTTAACATCAGGGTTTTTTTTTTGCCTTTTAGTTCAGGTTACATATGATAACAGCACACTGTAAAATAAAAACTTACTAAAAATTTATGGTTGGTGTATGAAGCATATAACAACAGTGTCCTTGCTTGTGTTACTTTGCCTTTTGGTCTCCAGTCTTGCCTGCTGTGTAGTAAAAAATTTCTGCCTCAGGGCTGTGAACCAATTTCCTGTGAGAAGTGTTCCTTGCAGTCTACCAGGCATTTTAATTTCCATTTCTGTTTATGTAGGGTAGGTTTTATTCATGGCAATTAAAATTATCTTCGAAGAACTAAAATTGATCTAGCTTCCTTATGAGTTTTTTGTGGTACTACCAGTGGCATTTAACATTTTCTGCTATCACTGGACTGTGTTATTATTTAGGTAAGAAATAATACTGATGAAACCCGTCATATTTTCTTTTTTATAGGAATAAATTATATTAAGTTCAAATAAGAATTATGCATTTTTCGTCTCTTAACAATAATACAGGTTAAGATCCTGTGGTGGCTAGAGGAATGTCAAGTTGATTAGGTGTGGGTTCTGCTTGGAGGATTGGTTGAGCACACATCTGGGTGTGTTTTGGGTCATGTATACATGGCCCTATAGTCCCTGCCTGATCACCGAGCCCTTGCTTTGTGATGCTGTCCCCTGCTTACTGGCTGTCATGAACCTTTTCTGCCATAATTCCTGCCTTGGAGCCAGCAGGTCGTCGACTAAATGCAGTTAAAATACAAGCAAAATTGCAAAGCTTAGCTTTTAACTTGTGGGTATTATACCTGGCAATAAGGACAGCTGATTAAAACAGATTTCCTTTATTTTATTATAGTTTTTTTTTTTCTTTTTGAGTCAGGGTCTCTTGCTATGCAGCCCAGGCTGATAGTGAACTCACAATGATCCTGCTGCTACAGCCTCCCAAAAGTGTTATTTGCCAGCTGATTTTTTTTTTTTTAATTCTTCCAGAATGCTTATGCCACTTGTGAGCAATATAGGTCATCTGAAGTTGTTTTCATGTCACTGTCATTGTTTTTTGATCTAAGACATTTAATTTTTTTAAAATTTTAATGAGAAAAAAATAAAATAGCAATGAGACAGTTTCAAAATGGATTAGTACAACAGTTATAATAATTAATACCTTTTATTGTTGTATTCGTACTAGTTATTCAGAGGACAAGATGCAGACATGATATCTTGTCTAAACAATATTAGTACAAACCTTTCTTCTCAGTGAACTAAGAGAAAGTAGCTGTATATCTATCCTAACTATCTTGCGTGTGTGTGTGTGTGTGTGTGTGTGTGTGTATATATATACATATATATATATATAAATTTTTTTTTTTGACAACAAAGTGGTCCTTTATTTATATCCCCCTTTTTTGTTTTGTTTTGATGGGTGTTCCATTGCAGTTAGAGAAACTGTATTTGGAGAAGTGTTTAAAGGACCTTTTCGGGACAATTATAACAACTTGGGAGTTTTAGCTGAATCAGTGATTTGATTCCCAGATAAAACCAGTGGGGAATGTAATGAATCAACTCACATTTTAGATTATAAATATAAATCTTGTGTTTTCTTTTGTGTAAAAATGTATACTTACCACTCTTCTAAGTTGTTTGGTAACTAGTGGCTGTTTCTTGCTGTTTGCTAGATAAAATTCCTGTGACCCTCACCAATTCCTGTCTGCAAAGTTAGCTTACAGAGATGACAAAGGAAACTAACTGGGCTTTATCTTCTTGTAACCTCCGGGATTTGTAAGGCTGCCTGCAGGTACTCAGGTGAAAATTAACCAGAAACTGAAACAAAATCCCCGGAAGTGTAGTTTGAGTTGTGGTCCCAGTCACTCTGAAAGCTTTATTCTGTGTCAGATAATAAATTTGTTTATCAAACTCAATGTGGTTCCAGGGTTTAAAACCCCTCCCTGCTTCCTGAGCAGGCCACCTTTTGGTCCTCTCCTGCATGAGAGCAGGAGGCCCTGAGCTCAGTAATAAATGGCTTTCTAAATTAAAAAAAAAAAAAAAAAAGAACCTTTTCATACTTGATGTCAGTCCAAAGATCATAGGTACTTGAATACAGCAAAGTAACTCACTAGAGACCAATAGTTCATGATAGTAGCGTGTTATTAGCACAACTGGCAATTGAAGTTGTTGACTTGTCTTTTACATCTTAGCATATTGATATAGCTTTACTTTTTATACCTACCGGTTACTTTTTTTTTGCTGGGTGGTTAAGACCAATTTAAAGCAAGACCTATATAACTAAAAAATGTAACTTTTGCTACCTGACAAAGTCAGTCAAATCCCCTCAGGATTTATCCTGGAACCATGTACAGGACCTTGTGTATCTTTTGTCAGTGCCAGCAATTTGGATGCGTCTCTGCGATTGCTTGACCAATTGGCTCTCTGGGAAAGCCTGAAAAAATGTTTTCTCTCTAGGTGACTCTCCTTAAGCACTCTATACATCGTTGATAACTTTCCTCTGTGACCCAATAAACTTTTTTTTTTTTTTTGCGGAACCGGGGATTGAACTCAGGCCCTTGCGCTTGCCAGGGAAGCGCTTATTCCACTGAGCCATCTCCCTGGCCCCAACCCAATAAACTCTTGATCAAAAAATTTGGAACACTACTTAGTTACAGGATGACACAGCAGAGTTTCTCTTATGTTCTGAGTCCTCACTGACCTTGAAGGGCTATGGCCAAAATATTGGCTCTCTTTTTAGCCCATCTATCTCTCTAGTTTTTGGTCTGCAAACTGTATTTATCAAACATCCAGAGGAGAAGCTTAATAATATTATTATCATGTAACAGAGGTGTTAAGCTTAAGGTCACTATCTGAGTATCACATACCTTAGATATAAAATGGAACTGTTATTTTCCAACAATCATGGGTATTCTTTTTTTTTTTTTAAATATTTATTTATTTTTATTTATTACATTTATTTATTGTGTGTGTGTGTGGCCAGCTCAGCCCACCAGGGGGCGGGGCTGGCTGGCATGTGGTGCTGGGGATCGAACCGTGGTCCCTGTGCTTTGCCAAGCTTGTTTCAAGTAGGTGCTTTAGACCACTGAGCCATCTCTCCAGCCCTAATCATGGGTATTCTAAGATTTAAATCCCTATAGAATGTTTAAAAACAATTACACATTTTTTACACAGAAATTTAGAAATCAAACCATATACAACATTGTAGCAGGACATACTGTGACATTTTGTTTTTCTTGTTTCTCCTTTTATTACTTTTTTTTAACAAACATTTACTTTATAGAGAATATCACAATAGTTGATATGACACTAGAAGCAGTTCTCATTTAAAAGACCAAAATGACGGGTATTTTAAACATGGTTTTAGTATTACACATTGCTGTCCACAGTGTACTTGCTATATCAGCATGTAGAGTTAGTCAGGGTAAGAATTCTACCCATTAACTGCTGTTTTCAAAAACCTGATGGAAATTGTTAGGACCATTTCCTTAACCATCTTGTTTATATAAAAGTATGGTTTTGCCCTTACCATATGTCCTAACTTTTCTCCTTTCTCTCTTTTCATTGTTTAATCCTTAAGTTTTCTCTTTCCATTTAACTGTTATACCTTTCAATTTTTATTTCTTCTCTTGTGTTCATACACTAGGGAGACAATACAATATTTACACATGTGTGTCTGGTTTATTAAACGTATGAGTATAGCTTCAAGTTACATCCACTTGTCTATGAAGGCTTCAAGTTTATTTTTCTGTATAGATGACCAATACTCCATTGTATAAAATCACCACGTTTTTCATCCATTCCTCAGGTGACAGGCATTTTTGGTTGTTTCTAAGATTTGACTATCACAAGATGTGCTGCTATAAACATAGGTTCACATGTATCACTATGATAAGATGTTTTCAATTCTTTTGGGAAAATTCCAGAAGAGGGATAGCTGGATTGAATAAGATTTCCAGGCCTAGTTTTTTAAGGAGTCTCCCCATTGATTTCCATAATGGTTGTAGCAGTCTACATTCCCACCAGCAAAAGAGAAGGGTTCCTTTTCATCTGTAGCCTCTCCCATATTTGTTGTTGGTTGATTTTTCTATGATAGCCATTCTTTCTGGGTGAGATGGTATCTCAATTTTTTTTTTTTTTTCCATGTGTGTTTCTTTCTTTTCTTCTTGTTTGTATTTAGTACAGTGTCTCATTACATAGATCCGATTCATAGTGATCCTCTTGTTTTCAGCCTCTCAAATGCTGGGATTGCAGGTGCTCACCAACACAGGGAGTCTCAATCTCCTTTTCTGAGTACAGCAGAGGCTAGGGCGGGGGCGGGAGTGGGGCAGCCATGCCAAAGATAAACCCAGCCACTGAACTCTGTCTGAGCAGGCGCTTTAGTCCCTTGAGCTATCTGGCCAGCCCTCAATGTTGTTTTAATTTGCATTTCTCAAATGGCTAGTGATGTGGAACATTTTTCATGTATTTATTTACCTCTTGTATTTCTTTCTCTGAGAAGTGTGTGTTCATCTTGGATGTCCATTTTTGGATTGGGTCTTTAAATTTTGGGACCCTGATGTTTTTCAGTTCTTTATAAATTCTAGGTCGAAGATCTTTGTCTGAGTACTTACTAGTTAAGATTTTTTACAAATTTGTGGTTTGTCTTTTCACACATTGGTAATTTCTTTTTATGTGCAGAAACTTCTCAATAAGAGGAGGTCCCAGTTGTTAATTCCTTCAAGTATTTCCCATTCAGTTTGATTTTTGCTGATGAACTGTTTGCCTACCCCTATGTCTTCAAGATTTCCACCTACTTTCTCTTCCAGGAGATCTAGTGTTTCTGTTGTAATGTTTAGATCTTTAATCCATTTTGACTGTACCTTAGTGCATGGTGAGAGACCTGGGTCAAGTTTTAGCCAGCATGTAGAGAGCCAGCTTTTCCAGCACCATTTGTTAAAGAGGCTATCTTTCTTCCTGTGAACATGTTTGACCCCTTTGTTGAAGATAAAATGGTTGAGTGTTTTTACAGTTGTATCTGCATCTTATAATCTCTTCCATTGTTCTTCAGGTCTATTTTTTTGCCAAAGCCATGCTTATTTTATCATAGTAGCTTTATAGTATAATTTCAAGTCAGGCATTGTAATGCTTCCTGCCTTTTCTTTGTTGCCCAGAATTGCCTTTGCTATTCTAGGTCTTTTCTGGTTCCAAACAAATTTTAGGAATAATTTCTCTAGATCTGTGAGGTATGTTGGTGGTATTTTGATAGGGATTGCATTAAATCTATACAACAATTTTGGGAGTATGGCCATCTTCACAATGTTGGTTCTTCCAATCCAGGAGCAGGAAATATTTTTCCATTTCTGAAATCCTCTTTGATCTCTTTTTTCAGAGTACTGTAATTTTCATTGACTGTATCTTTGACTTTTTTAGGTAGATGAATTCCAAGGTATTTCATTTTCCTCGGTGCTATTGAAAAAGGTATTGTTTCTCTAATTTCCCTCTCAATGTGTTTGTTATCTGTTAAGAGGAATGCTATTGACCTTTAGGCATTGACTTTGTAACCTGCTGTGCTACTGAATTTATTAATTCTAGTAGTTTCCTGGTGGAGTTTTTTGGGTCTTCCAAGTAAAGTATCATGTGATCTGCAAAGAATGATAATTTAACTTGCTCTTTACCTTCCCTTATTCCTTTTATTTCTCTCTTTTCTAATGGCTCTAGCTAATGATTCTAGAACTATATTGAATAAGATTTGTGTTAGAGGACATCATATTCTTGTACCAGATCTGAAAGTGAAAGATTTCAGTTTTTCCCCATTTAGAATTATGTTAGCTGTTGGATTGTCATAGATCGCTTTTATCAGATTGAGGTAGAGGCCATCTGTTCCAATTTTTTGTAGAACTTTGAACATGAATGAGTGTTGGACTTTGTCATAAGCCTTTTATGCATCAATTGAGATGATCTTGTGGTTTTTGGATTTCACTCTTGATATAGTGTATTACATTTATAGATTTGCGTATATTGAACCATCCTTGCATCCCGGGGATAACTCCTACCTGGTCAGGGTGTATAATGTTTTTGATGATTTATTTTATTCTATTTGATAGGATTTTATTGCAGAACTACAATAGGGAACACTAATAATGGGTAACTAGTGGGTTTGTATTTTATTTTTTTATTTTTGGCAGAACCAGGGATTGAACTCAGGCCCCTGGACTTGCTAGGAAAGTGCTCATTCTACTGAGTCATCTCCCTGACCCTTTCTTTTACTTTTTTTTTCCCCCCAGAACTGGAGATTGAACTCAGGTCCCTGCACTTGCCGGGGAAGCGCTTATTTTACTGAGTCATCTCCCCAGCCCCAGGGTTTGTATTTTAGACAGTAAGAGCAATCATTATGTCTATATAGCTAAGCAGATGTTTAATTGGGAATTTGTATTTAAGTTAGTTCCACTAAGTTCTGTTTGATCACTTCCCCTTGATGTACCTGGTGTTTTCCAGGCAGACTAGTTCACCCTGGTTACCTTTTGCCCCTTCTCTCAGTCAAGAGAGAAAGCGGGAGGATGCTTTTGTAGATCTGGGTCTAGCAAAGTGTTTCAGCCTACCTGGTGCAGATCTGTAAAGTTTGACTTCATGCAGTTGTGCCTGACTTGGGTCTGGCTGCTGTGCTCAGCTTCTTCCTGCTGTAGCCCTTGAAAATGAACCTTTTGTGCCCCTCTGGCAAGATGTTCTGCTCCTGGATTAGGTGAGTGGTTTTGGCCCCTAGCCTCTTTGCAGGGACTTCAGCTGCAGAATTTCACACCAGGCCTGTAATGCCAGGCCTGGGCTGGATCTGGAGAGGTCCAGAGAGCTGGACAGAAGGTCTCATTCGTGGGCCTGGGCTGGAGGCATCCAGCAGCTAAAGGGAAGCACAGAAGCTTTCCTACACACTTGCTGGGCCTGGGCTTAGGCTGCATCTGGAGGAGTCTGGAGAGTGCAGTGGAAGTTCTCACGCACACACCTGACCTGGACTTGGGCTGGTTGTAGAGGGGTTCGGAGGGGTCCCGACAGTAGGGCTGAAGGTTTCACTCATAAGATGGGCTTGGGCTGGTTCTGGAGGGGTCCAGAGGGTGCAGCAGAGTGCAGAAGCTCTCATACACACTCACTGGGCGTGGGCCTGGGCCTGGGCTTTACATTGATTGTTATAATTGAGATGTATCACCTTAGTTATATACCTGCTGTCATATACCTTTTTTTTTCTCCTGTGTTTAATTGTTCCCTTTATTTGGTAGGTTCTTTCCATTCTCATTTGTTGAGTTATGGTCATTTTCGTCCCTTTCTGGACTATCTTTTAGTAGTCTATGTAGAGTTGGCTTTATCATCATGAAATTCTTTAGTTGTTCTTTGTGATGGAAGTATTTCACTTCTCCATTGAAGTTGAAAGAGAGTTTTGCAGGATATATCAATCTGAGTTGGCATTTGTTTTCTTGAAAGACTTGTAGTACTTTGCTCCATGCTCTTCTTGACTTCATGGTTTGTGAAGAGAAATCTCCCGTTATTCTGATGGGTTTTCCTTTAAATGTGGTCTTTTTGTTTTCTGTAGTGCCTTTAGTATATTATTGTGCTAAATTTCTAGGATCTTGATTATTATATGTCTGGGTGTGGGTTTAATTGGGTTGATGTTATTTCGAGTCCTATGTGCTTTGGGTACTTGAATGTCAGATTATTTCCCCGTATGTGGGAAGTTTTCTGCTATGACTTCTGCCCATATTCTTTTTATATCATTTGCATTGACTACTTTCTCATTGATGCCTATTAGTCATACATTGTTCATCTTTGCATCATCTTGCAGATGTTGAATTATTTTTTTCCTGCATCCTAGTTGCTTTTAAGAGATCTTTTCTTACTTTTTCACTGGCTTCAATGGTGTCTTCAAAGTCTGAAATTCTATCTTCACTTTAATTCAAACAGTTTATCATTTCATTTTTTATTTTAGAGATTATTTCTGATCTGATTTCCTCTATACCTTTCTGTAGTTATTTCTTTACTTCAGATGCTATTATTTCATTTGTGTTTTTTCCCCCCCTGTGGTACTGGGGATTGAACTCAGGACCTCATGCTTGCCAGACAAGTGCTTATTCTACTGAGTTATCTCTCCAGCCCCCTCAGATGCTATGATTTCAGAGATTTCAGGTGTTTGATTTCCACTTTCTTCTATGCTAGTGTCCCATGCATTTGTTGTGAGTCAGCTTGGGGACTGAGGATGCATTTTACTCCTTCTCTTTGTCATTTTGTATAACATTGTGCTCTGACCTATGGTGTAGAGCTTTGGTGCAGTCATTACCTTAGCACCTACTGATATTCTTTCCCAAGAGAGATTATGTAGTTAAGACAGTTACAGTTTTGTATTTAGAGAACTACAATTAGCAACGGCAATAACTGGAAGTGATATTTAGCAGTTGACAAACTTTTGTAACTCATGGGTTTGTATTTTAGAGCATAAGAGCAAACATTATGACTGTAGAGGTAAGCACATATTAAACTGGGTATTTATATTCAAATTAATTCCCCTAAGTTCTGTCTAATCCCCTCCTCTTGATGTACATAGGGTATTCAAGGTAGACTAGCTCTCTCTGGTAGCCTGTTGCCCCTTCTTTTGATCAAGAAAGAAAGAGAGAGGATGCTTTCATAGATCTGGATCTAGCAAAGTGGCTCAGCTTATATATCCAGGTCTGGATATACTAAATTTGAATTTATCCAGGTGGACCTGGCTTGGGTCTAGGTACTGTGCTCTGCTTCTTACTGCTGCAGCCCACAGAAGTGAAGCCATTGTACCCTAAGATATTTAATTTTGATCATACATATGTTTCAGATTGTTTGGAATTTAAAGTTATTCTGATAACCACATAAATTGTAATGAGTTTGAAAGTGCCAGTAAAAACAGATATGCAATTATGGTAGAGATGAAAGTAATGAGCAAATGTTCTTAAAGAGTGAACTTCCTGAAAGGAATATTTTGACAGCAAAAAATGAAAAAAGTAAGAAAAGTTCTGTGATTGCACAATGATGGTTTGTGAACCAAGGGGAAAGGTAATTGGTAAAGTAAGGAAAGAAAAGAGGGGTCACGAACACTCAAGCTTGTTACCTATTAAGATTATTAGATAAATTGTATATGTCCATTTCTAGGCTGTACAATTTAACAATTGAACTAGAATTCTGTGGCTAGAACCCAGGTGTTCATAGTAAAGAAATCTCCCTGTGAACTTCTGGTCTGCCTGGTCTGTGCCTTGTTATAGATGCTGCTTAGTGTCACATGAATTTGACAAAGACTGTGGCATTGGTACAGTTTGAAGGCTAGGCTTGCAGAACATGTACTAGTAGAACACTGGTTTCTACTGACAGTGGCTTCACAGCTGGTTTGCATGTGCACAACATCAGGAATGCGTTAAGTAGCATTGACACCATAGCTATGAAGAGTTTCTCTGTGGCATGTGGTATCTCACGGAAGATGATTGAGAGGAAAGCCTGTTCCATTTTGAGAGATCAAGTCCCTAGGAACAGGTGTCAGGTAGGAAAGGGTGGATTTACTTATTTTTAGATCTTTACCTTCTTACTGGGTATGTTAGAATTAGATGACTAGAATATTTTAGAGTTGATGAGTTTAGACTAAGTTGAGGCATTCTTTCAATTTTTAGTTATGTTTAAATGGAATAATTCTGTGCATACTTAAGTCCTGAATGGGGTAATAGTCTTGATGTACAAAAAGCATTTGTTCCCTATTTCATGGTTCTCTGATTTGTAAGCATTTTCTGTAGGTTAGTATAATAGGCCTCCCCTCAAGAACAGAAATATAGTTGCCATAGCTTCTTATCATGTGGTGCAAAATTATTTTTTCGTCTCTCCATTACCCAAAACCATTCCAGGGTAGATTAAGCAAATCAGAGACCTGTTGTAGGATTCACAGAAGACCAAATAGTCCAAAAGTAAAGTTAGCAGATCTCAAGTATAGACCATTCCTGGTATACTACTGTTATATTAGATTTTGTTTGCTAGTTATTTTTGGGAGAAAGCTGAACTGTATTGTTTTGGTAAGTTTAAAAACATTTTATAGCATTAGATTTGTAAAGAATGGCTGTGTTGTACTGTTTTAGTAGACATTTAGTAGTTATTAGATCATTTTAATTTACTTTGGATCTGATATATATTGTATGTCTATTCAGCCATCTCTATGTTTGTAGGTGGTGGGAAGGCTCAGAGAGTATGTGACATCTTAAGCTACCTCAAGTCAGTGTGGCAGCTATGACTCAAAACCAGAGTTCTTAGTGACAAAATTTAAAATGTACCTTTGCAATTTTTATGTGTTTTATTTCATTTTCTCATGGTTCTAGAGATGAACCGAGGGCTCATGTATGTGAAGCAAACGCTCTACCACTGAGATACCTAATACACTACTCATATCCCCCTTGTGAAATGCAATAAAGATACAGAAAACAACATAGTACAGTATGTTTTTATCAGTTATCCTAAGAATGTCTCTGATTAATAGATAGAACCTTTTCATCCATATCAGGGAGCCAGCTCTGCCATAGTGTAAAACCTCCCTTCAGATTTGTGTGTATTTTCCCCTAAAAACAATCCTTGCATTTTTGGGCAGATTTATCGTTCAAAAGATACCATAGCTTATGTTTACCCATATTTAAAAATGTGGACTACTCCTTTTCATCTTTAGATTTCCAACCCATTTATTTTAATACAGTGTAGGTTTTGTTGGCTTGCATATGTGTGGGAAGCTAACATGTTTTTTCTGTTTCTGTATTTCTTATAACGTGACAGCTATAGTAAGAGGTTGAATCAGATTAAGAAGCTCGGGTTTTTATCCTTTTGATAAGAGAATAGGAATATTACAATTTTTTCAGGAGTTACTTATGTGTGTTTGTCATTAACATTCTGTAATTTCATTTTAATTTATCTGTTGGAATCTTTTATAATGGGACATTTCTTCACATAGTACTTGATCATATAGTGATATTGGAAATTTAAGGTAAATGGTCATGTTTTATATTTGCCACTTTTCAAAATAGTGAATATGTTTTCTACTATCCTCTAAGTAGGTGTTGATATTTTTCATCACAATTCTTAGTGAAACTAAAATTATCCTTTATTTGGTAGTGAGACTTAGTGTAATTGGCACCTAGTCATTTGGCATGACCCGAGCACCTATGGATTGTATCATTCCTACTTGGTAGCAGGATCTGACTTTGCTTGTGTGTTTCTCATACAGATCTGGAAGCAGTCATTTCCTTAGCATGAGTGATATTTCAAGAGACAAAGATGCTTATTAATAATGGATCAGTTGCTATTTCTGGGTCTTTTTAAGCAGAGGAAATAGCAAAAGAGAAAGGTGTGTGCATGTGTATTTAAGAAGTTTGCACATGTTGTCTCCTGCTCCAGCTGCTTTTTTTCTTGTCCTGAACATATAATCATTACATTTTACTCTTATAATTCCTCATTTAATTTTTGTATCTGTAAATGACTGTTTTATATTTATTTATTTATTTATTGGTGGTACCGGGGATTAAACTCAGGACCTTGTGCTTGCCAGTCAAGTTCTTACTCCATTGAACTTTCTCCCTGGCTCTGAGTGACTGTATTTTAATGCTTATGCCTAGTCCTTTTGTTCATATTTCTGTAGACATTTTCTTTGCCTGAAGTTTATTCTTCAGTAGATTTCTCAGGACTCATTGAAAAAATACTGCCTAAGTTTTGCATGTTGATAGCAGTCTATGCCCTTTATTGTTGAGAGTCAGTTTTATTGGATATAAATCCTTGCCTTACAAGTTGCCCATTCCTTTGGGATCTTAAATAAGTCATACTATTTCCTTCTAGCATAAAGCATGACAGCATCACTGCCAAAAGACTGCCAATAACTAGGTTTTGTTCTTTACAGGTTGCTGTCTTTTGTCTGGATTCCTGAGTTAGACTACCAGGCATGTGGTAATAGGGGCTTCCCATGTTTCCTTTTTAATCTTTTTCTCAGTGTTATTTTTTTGCTTTTTTTTTTTAAGGGTCTATTTTACGTTTTTTTTTTCTTTTTCATTGTCTTTAATATGCCACTTTTTCCTAAATGCTAATTTTTAATTTTACTTTTAAATTTTAAAGCTTTCTTTTATTTTGCTGGAGATGTAGCTCAATGATAGCGTGCTTGGTGAGAACATGTGGGATCCTGGAAAAGGAAAACATCACTTATTTCATATTGGAATTGCTTCTGTTTATTCTGTATTCTGTTATTTAATTTCTATTTTTTAAAATTATTTTTTATCTTATTTTCTCTGAGTTCCCTTACCTCATTGTTCAGTTTCATATTTTGCTTTGAGTCTTTGTTTCATATTTTATTTACTTTCTTTAATTTTTTCCTGGTCACTGTGAAATTATAAGATACAGTTTGTCTTTGGAGGGCTCTTCTGCTCAGTTTGATTTCACGCTCAGCGCTTTCCTGCAGAAATGAAGCCAAGTGGCTGAGTGTTGAGGTCCCCTAGGGCACTGATTGCCCAGCCTCTGGAGATCTTCTGTGGGCCTCTTGCATTCATTCACAGTTGCGCTCCACCTGGTGCTAGCTATGTGTCTCAAATTGCCCCACTGAACACCCAGACGTTCAGTGAGCATCTCTGGGGCATTTTAGGGTTTCACCTTTGGTACATTCATTGAGCACTTCCTTGGTTCCTGTGCTTTCCCCCACATGGACGTTGACCATGAAGGTATCATGGCTGTGGATGGTTTGTCACTGCTTGTATTTTGAGAACTGAAGAGAGTGATGCTGTTGTTCAATATTGTAGGTTTTTGAAATTTCTTGGTTATTTTCTGTCTTTCTGTGAGGATCCAAGAAGTTTCCAAAGCTATAGTGCTGCTGTTATGTGCCCAGCTCCTCCAATCTTTTTTTAAAAATGTATTTAGGACAGGCTCTACAGGGTCTCACTGCATGGATCAGACTCATAGTGGTCCTCCTGTTTTCAGCCTCCCAAGTGCTGAGATTAAAGGAGTGCTCCACCACACCTAAGCTCAATCTCCCTCTCAACACACCAAGGGGATGGGGCCGGCACAGCACTCCTCCATTCTTTTGGTATTGAATCTCATGTTATTTATTTATTTTTTTTAATGACAATTTATATCCCTTAGACTCCCTTCAGGAGAGAAAAAGGATGATATACAGTATTAAGGAATGACTTTTCTATATAGCATTAACTAGATAGCTGTAGATTTTGCTCTTTATTTCATCTGCAAGTTTCATTAAACCTCTTAATGGTCCATGACCTACAAACAAATTTTAATAAAATACTAGTTTTAGCCTTCGTTTCTGTGCAGTTTTTGCAGTGCTATCATCTCCTCTTATGTGCTTACAGCACCTTTTGTGGGATGTATCCTGTTTTGTCTACCCGTGAAAGTTGGGAACTTCAGCCTGCCCTTCAATGTTGTATCCCACCCCTGGAAAAATTGGTCTCATCTGCTTGTGATGTCTATAAGTTAGTGAGTGTGTGAAATCTATCACAGCGTGAAATCACTTCAAGTGCTGTGGAAGGCTATCGTAAAGAATTTAAATTGATTGCAGATGTTAGTGCAATTAAGCAGCCTGATGAGCTAAGAATCATGTTTCTCAGATTTGAATATGAATGTATTTAAAAAAATTACTGGTGTACTCCATGTAAATGGAGTTCATAGGCTTCTAAGAGTTTTTATCACCTGTTTTAAAATGGTTCCGAAGGAGGAAAAGTGATGTGCAACCCCTTGTGTAGATATTTGAATTATTAGTTTTAAAATAAACATGTATTCGTCTGTTCTAAGTGTGTAGTTCTGTACCATCCTTATTCAGAGTGGGGAATTGACACTGAGTGATTATTTTTTTCCTTATTTCATTATATACCAATTAACTTATCTACATTTAGTGCCTGTACTTCATTGTGAAGTTATTCTAGGGGGCTGGGGAGATAGGTTGGTGGTCTAAGTGCCTGCCTGGCATGCACAAAGACCCAGGTTCAATCCCTCATACCACATGCCATGCTGAACCCGGAACCCCAGATGTGCTGCGCCAGCCACTGAAACTGGGTGTGGTGGCACATGTCTGTAATCCCAGCACTGGGGAGGCTGAGACAGGAGGATCGTTATGTGTCTAAGCTGTGTAGCGAGACCCTATACCAAATAGATAGATAGATAGATAGATAGATAGATAGATAGATAGATTAAAAACTATTCCACAGGTAGTAAGAGAAGTGTAATGATATTTCCTTGTAAGTTTTTTTTTTTTTTTTTTTAATTGAGTATAGCAAATAAGCCAGCTGACAGTGTACTTGATAGAAGCATAGGACTCTTCAGGTCAGCAAGTGGTAAAACTCTGTCTACCTTCAGTTGCTTTGCTTTAGCTGTTGAAGTGTAAAACAAAATTTTGTATTTATTATTTGAAAAATTAGCATACTGGGTTGTAAATTGGGAAGCAAGTTCTGAAATAAGGTTGTAACAAGATTAAGTGGAGTGTACAATGTGTTCATATTCAATTTAGTTCAAATTGATCTGTTCCTATTAAATAATTAAACTCATCAATTTCTCTAACACATTGTAAATTGTTATGGACATTAAGATTTTATTATATATATATATATATATATATATACAGTAGTTTAAGGTAGAAAATGTTAATTGCCTTTAGATAGATACTCTTTAAATATTAAGAAAACTGCTGACATTATTTGAGTTATAGTAACATTAATAATTTTAAATAGGAAAAAAGAATACTTTTTTTGGCTACAAAGTGAAAATTAGAGTTACACTCTATGAAATTTTGTAACAGCTCATATTGTTGTTGTGTTAACCATTATATGACGGACTGTTTTTTTTTTTAGGGGTTAAAAGTATACTTGTTTGTTTCTAGTAGTACTGATCTACTACATTATGCAACTTTAAAGTTTTTGATATGGGGTGTGGAAAAGTTGGAATAGAGCCACTTTGTAAAGTCTCTTGATAGTTCTCTTATCAAAGCTCATAGCAAATGTGAAATGGAACTTGGTGTATAAAAGTTACAGTTCAGGCCTTTGTACATCTGAGTCAAACCTGGAAGAAACAGTTAATACACAAATCTTTGGATCCAGACACAGAAGCTTTGGTAAGGAGTGGCCTCTGCTTTGGTTTTTCCAACCTAAGACCTTCTGTCATCTGTAATTACCATTTGTTTGCATTCTTAAGTAAAGCATGAATTTATACTTGTAAAGCAATAAATGTTTAGGCTGAGAAGAGATTTATACAATTTACAAAGTATGATTTTTTTCAGTTTTCTTACCTGTTCCTAATTTCAAATAACTTTTTTTAAAAAAATTACCATAACCTTGTCTTCCTGAAGCCTGAATATACTGCATCACAGGAAAATTTCCTTTGAATTCCCACATGATTACATTAGCAAGCACAGATAGTATAGTGCTTTTATAAATACTTTGAGGGCACAAAAAATCAACTTGATATTCACAGAATTCAATTTACAGAACTAGACATATGTAGCCTACAGTGTGCTGTAGGTGTTTATCACTGTACTAAGAATGATGAAATACCTAGTACAGGGTTTCTACTTTCTGAACCTGAAAGAGGTCTGTCTGTCTCTGTCTGTCTCTGTCTCTGTCTCTGTCTCTGTCTCTGTCTCTGTCTCTGTCTCTGTCTGTGTTTCTCTGTCTCTGTGTCTCTGTCTCTCTCTCTTTCTCTCTCTTTCTCTCATTTCTCTACCCTTTCAGGTTATAGAAATACTTGTTTCTAAAAATAGCTTGTTTTATTGCCATCTCCCATAGTTGTTCTTGCTGTTAAAAATAACTGATTCAGTTCAAACTGACTCAAAACAGAGCATGTTTGCTTGTGTACTGAAGAAGCTTAGGGGTTGATCCAGGTTCTCAAATGACTTAGAGAGCCATTCCCTCTTTGCCTCGTAGACCTGCTTTACTGTGTTTTGGCTTCATTCATGCAGGTTCTTTCCATGTAGTTTAGGGCTGAGTCCTCAAATAATTTAGACACATAGCATGCTGATATTAGAAGAAAAAAAAAAGATCATGTATATTTCTAAGCCAGTGTGCTTATTTATCATAAACATGTACATTGTATTACTACCTTATTATATTCATTTTAATAGGCAGAATGTTAATATATTATTTAAAATATATTAAATATAAAAATATAAATGTTAATCTTTCATTAATAGCTTTGCCTCATTTTCACAAATGAAATCAATCTTGTTATTTTGGTATGACATGACATAACTTGAGCATGGCTTTTTTCTACTTTAAGATAGTCTTATATGTTGTTCAGATTACTTGGTGACTTGTTAACTTTCCAGAACTATAAAACTGCACACTTGTTACCTTTTTTTACCTTTGCTTTTTTTTTCTTATAAAAATTTTACTCTTGCTTCTCCCAACTGTGAGTTTGAATTACCTCTCTCTCTCCCCCTCTCTTTTTCTCTCCCCCTCTCCCTCTTTCTCCCCTCTCTCCCTCTTCTCTCCCCCTCATCTCTCCCCTTCTCTCTCTCCCCCTCTCTCCCCTCTCTCCCCTTTTCTCTCCTTCTTGCTCCCTCTTTCACCGTCTCTCTCACCCTCTCTCTCACTTGAAGCTATTGTGCTCATTCAGGAGTATTTTGGGACAAATGTGCATGACTGTGCAGAAACCACTGTACTTCTCCAGTTCATGTTAACCTCTGTTTGTTCTCTTTTCTTTTTCTTGGATGCTAGGGATCAAATTCAGAACCTTGTGCGTGCTGAGCATATACTCTACCACTGAGCTATATCCCAGTCCTAACTTTCTGATTCTTCCTTATGCTAGTTCCTCTGTTGTTGTGCAGCTAACCAGACCATGTTCTATTTAGCCAAATATAGAGTCTCAATTTGAATATGCTATTTTAACTTTAGCATTGCTATTCTTTTTGCTGTTGGATTAGTGATCAAGGTTCCTGCTGTGCCCTACTTCTCTCTCTTTATGGGCTGAACTTGGACATAAAAGAGATAAAGCCATGAGTCTAGGCTGAACCTTCCATTCCAGATATGATAGATCCTTATAAAAATATTACCTGTGTGAATTCATCATTGTCAACATATGATGGGGACTTCTGAGGCTCACAAACTTGATTGACCAACATGCTAAGATTCAGTATGCATTTCATTAGCAATGTGGAATTTAAAGCGACGTATACATTAGTGGTTAAAAACTCAAATGCTACTTTAGTAATTTACAATCTAATATTAAGAATCTTGGATTCTCTTCTCTCATATAGCCATATTATTTAGGAAGTCATGTGATAGAGTTGTATGGTTTGTTGGGTGATCTGTGGAAATAAGGAGCCACGGATCTATATTAAATGAATCCTGAAATTAATTTCATGTGCCCACAGCAGCCTGTGCTTCTTCTGTCTTAACTGTTCATGTAGTAACCCACTTAATTAATGTGATACACTCGAACTTCCATAAAGGGGAGAAATACTTTCCACAGCGTAGACTAGATATTGGCATTAATGTTTTGGGGTACCTCCTTCCTGGAGAGCACCAGTAGTACTACAGAACTCTGAGTCTCTGGACATGTCTGCAGGTACCATGTAGACACTTCCTCCTATGATGTGTGCTCACTGTTCTCCATGTGCCTTTGCATTAAAAAAGTCATGTTTTTAAAAAAATAATTTTATTGAGAAATAGCAAAGAGACAGTTTCAAAACCGATTAGAAGTAGTTTCAATAATTAATACATTGCATATTGTTGTCTTAGTGGTTATTCATTGCACAAGATGCAGACATGATATCCTGTCCACAAACACTATTAGAACAAATCTTTCTATTCATTGAATTAAGAAAATGTAGCTGTATATCTATCATAACTTTTGAATATACAGATAAAAGATGGTTATTCATTTGTATCCCCTTTTTTGTTTAGTTTTGTCAGAGAATGGTATTCCATTGTCATTTAAATATTATAGGTGTGTGAATTCAGCAAAATATTCCAATATAGTACAGTAGTCCATAATAATAGTGGTTTTTCTGTCAGATTGGTAATGTTAGAAGTTGTTGACTTGAGTCTTACAGCTCATCATATTAATATGGCTTTACTTTTTATACTTTGTTTTTATATTTTTTTTGCTGGATGGTTAAGACCAAGATAAAGCAAGACCTATATAACAAGAAATGTAGCTTTTGTATTTTTATTTATTTATTTATTTTTGTGGAACCAGGGATTGAACTCAGGGCCTTGCACTTGGCCAGGTAAGCACTTATTCTACTGAGCCATCTCCCTGGCCCCCAAAAGATCATATTTTTAATGGTAATAAAAATAAGTTGTGTTGAGATCCCACTTGATGTGTAATCTTGGATGTTTTTAATGGCAGGATTTATATTTGATATATATGTTTTCCTGGTTCAATTTCAAATTGGCATATTAATTGTATTTTAAGATTTGAGGGTATTTTATATTTGACAGAGTTATGTGTCCTTAAATATACTTCTTGCCTTGTTACTTTTTAGAGAAGACCTAGACAGGAGTTTGTCTCATGTCATTATTCAGCTATTTTGATTTTATAGCTCATGATTTTTATATGTCTCCCCCTGTCAGCTTTGAGAATTTTCTTAGGACACAAAAGTTATTTAAAGTTATTTGATTTAAATAATCAAATGATTAGAAATTCTATGAATAATTTGTTTAGTAATCAAGTGACATTCCAAGTATCATTCAGTTACTTAGATGCTCAAATGCCAGATTATTTAAATTGAATCTACAACTTAAAAAGAAAAGTTGGAGTAGTTTCCAGTGTAGAATAATTTCTTACTATTCTATTGCTTTGTCTGGTCTGTCTAAATTAAGGAAAAGATCTATTGAGTTCTAAAGTCTTTTAATGTTTACATTACTTGTAGGAATGCTTTAACAGTACATGATCAGAAAAATGTTTAATTATCATATATGCACAGTAGCAATAAAAAGGAAGTAGAATGGCTTTACGTAGCTGCTCTTAGATAATGATTATTTAAGATGAATAACAAAGTCTAAGGTAAGCATGTGACTAATTGGGACTGTGGAATGGTGTTCAAAATACAGTAGTTTAAAATACATTATTTATTTATTTATTTGATACAGGGTCTTGCTATGCAGTTAAGACTATGATCTTCCTGTCTCAGCCTCTCCAGTGCTGGAATTACAGGCGTGTGCCACCATGTCTTGTTTCCAAAATTATTAGTTTTAGTAATTTTTTTTCTCACAGAAGTGATGCATTGTTACAAAATATTTAGAAAATGTAAGCTGTCCTGAATAAGGAAACAAAATAACCATACTAATCAAATATAAAGAACTCAGCTAAAATAATAAGGTTGTCTTAATTTATTGGAAAGGCATAAAAAAGAATATTATGAACATAAATAAGGCAGTACAAATTATATATCTGACTTTTCCTCTTCTGATAGAGTTTTGGGGAAGTATGGAAGGTAGTAGAACAATGCAGCCATGAGATGAAACTGTGAAACTGTGAAACCGTGTCCCTTAGCTTGGCATCTATTTTATAAGGACAGGATCACGTGGAAAGATACATGGGTCTTGGTTTAATCTTCTGCACGTAGATCACCAGTTTTCCCACCGTCATTTAAGGTTATTTTTTTTCTCCAACTAAGTTTTTGGCTCCTTTGTCAAAGATGAGGTAATAAGAAATAGAGAAATGGATCTTTTGCAAATGCGAAGGGGCTGAGAGATGAAGTGATGAGGAGAGAAAGGGGAAAGGAGATGAAAAGAAAATTGAGATATGTTAGGTATATGTTCCAACTTGCTATAATGAATGTAGTCGCTAGGCACTGTAAACATGTACTTGTAAATAAAAATTGAAATGAAATAGATTTACAGTTATTCAAGAAGAGGAAGATGGATACAGGAATGTTCCTGGGAGAAAGGTGTCAGATTGCTGTGTATTATTTTTGGCTTCTTGTGAATGACTTGAGCCACGTGAATGGGTATTTGAGAGAACCAGATGTGGACATGTATCTCTTATTAGAGTTTGGAGCATAGATATTAGAACTGTACTCTGTTTCCTTATGATAGGCAATGACTATGTGAACTGCTTTGGGGGCAAAGCAAGGAAAAAGATTAGACCTATCGTTGAAACAGGCTGGACTTGCATTAAAACTTTTATTTATTTATTATTTTTTAAATTATCAGGGCACATTTGTGGTACCTAATGATTGCATTCATCATGTGGAGCTGGTACATCCACATAACACATTGAATTCTTTTTACAACTCCTACCCTATTTCTCTGTCCCTGCCCCATCTCTTGGTCCCTTCTCATTTGTAGAAGATCTGTCTCCCTGATTCCTTTAAAACTTTGGTATTCTGTGGACCTTTTAGGTGTAGTCTTTGAACTGTCTTGGAATGAGTTTTATTTGAGGGAATCATCTGCTGTGCAGTGACCCCAACCTGCTGAGTCTATAGGGGACACTACTCATTCTTCAGCTAGTAGCGCTCTGAGTAGCTCACACAAGTGTCCCATAGGGGCAGCTGTCTACCCTTGGGTAGCAGCCACATCCCAAGGACAGTGGTACTTCAGGAGAGCATATTTCTGCATCTTCCCTTTTTGCTTTCCCCATTTCCTTTGCCCTGAAGGTGCTGGAGGAAGCCTGTTGTATGAGGATGGTGGAAGTGAAGAACAGGGTGGGAAAATGGTAACATTGCATCACCTTGTTCATGATCAGGACAGATTTCCTTATCTGAGCCAGGCCTATACTGGAGAGGGGAGAAACTTTAAACTACTTAGTGAAAATGCACTTTTCCTCAGTAGGCTTAATCACATGAAAGTTAGAATGCTAAGGCGAAATTATTAATAGCATTAGAATGACAGTATTCTTAAATTTAAATACAGAAGATATGAAGGAACAGATGAGCACATTTGCTTGTAAAAAAATTTAATTTTTTTCATATGCATAACAAATACCTTCTGTGGAAAAAATTGAGAAAAATAAAAAAAAGGAAACCCAGAAGAAAATATTTGCTGTATATAAAAATGTAAAGAACACCTACAAATCATTAAGAAAAAGATGAACAGCCCAATATGAAAGAATTTGCTTAATATGAATAAGCAATCACTCAACAGAAATTACAAATGACAAACAGCCTTTTGAAAAGATGTTCAATCTCAATATATAAAATAAAACATATGTAGAGCATTTTTCATCTGTCAGCATAAAAACTAAAAAGATTGCTGACTATAATTATTGATGAGAGTATAGAAATATATATCAGTGTAAGCTTTTTGGATATAATTTGACAGTATCTTTCCAATGTATATATTTCATATTGTTACTATTTTGAATCTATTTTATAAAAATAGCTTGAAAGTACAAAATGTCTGAGGGTATTTCTTAAAACTTGAAATGCCAGGCCACTTAAAACAACCAATATGTTGATTAGTATGGAAGTGATTGAGCATTTCATAGTGTATGATGGGATTGATGAAAACTGTAGCTTTAAAGTGAACAAGTTAGATCTGATTTGCAGTTACTCAATATGAAAAAACAACATGGCAGCATACGTATATAGCATGAACCAGTTTTTTTTTTTTTTTTTTTTTCGGAACCGGGGCTTGAACTCAGACCCTTGCGCTTGCCAGGTAAGTGCTTATTCTACTGAGCCATCTCCCCGGCCCCAGAACCAGTTTTTTTCCCCTAAAGAGTGGACATGTGAATGAACAGGCTCTCAATATGTCTGTGAATGAGCAGACACCTCTTTTGGGGTGCATTCTGTTATCTGTTTTCAGCATTAGTACCAGAAAATATTCTTTCAGACTAACATTTTCTTAACTGAAATAAAATCTAGTGTTCCTAATAGAGAACAACACTTTACTCTTGTTTACCAAGTCATTTTGTTATGGTGCAGATGGCCTGATAACATGGACCACATTTCAATTACAAAAAATAAAAACAAATCAGCAGAGCTAATAGTATGCTGTTTGGGAAGCTTTTAAATGTGACTTGGAATAGCACACAGATTTATTTCATATTCCTGCAGTAAATTGGCACTCATTTAATACTCACTTTCATTTATAGAACTTAAAGTTTTGGAAACATCTGGATAAATCTATGAATAATTTAAGTGTTCAATTTGTGATCATTGCCAAATCATATTTATTAAGCATTTACCAATGTGTGACAGTGCTGGGTGCTGTAAATATCAGCATAAATGAAAAGCGGTAGAAATCTGAATCTTGACTCAGGCAAGAGCTATATTACTACATTAAAATAAATATCAATAATACCATTTTATGTTAGATTTTGCTGTCTGCCTTCAAAATTTAAGGTTATATAAACATATTTTTAGTTTGAAAATTTTGAGGAATAAATGCGATAGCATGAAAGTTACTTTCTGTTTCTGAAAATTCTTCTCTGATTCTTCCTTTGACAGGAAATGCAGTCAGTTACAGTCTAATTCCAAAGCCTTTTAGTTGAAAACTTGATGGATGTCATTTTCTTAAGACCTCTTTTCAACAATAGTATATTGATAGTATAGAAAACATAGATAAACAGAAAAGAAAATGAAAATGATCCAGTTTTTCCACCAGAGGTAATTGTCAACATTTTGTTTACTTTTTTTTCAGTATTGGAAGATGAGGTTGAGGATACCAACCTATAAAGGTTGTTATTGGGAGGAAATGAAGTGTCACTGTGTTTATCATGTCGGCCATATGAGATAAAGCGTCTAGTAGTACATATGATAGGTGCGTTGTTTAGTTCCTTAAGTGTCAGCCTTGTTTCTGGTTTTTCTTTTTTCTTTTAAATAATTTTATTGAGAAACAAATAGTAATGAGACAGTTTCAAAACCAATCTGTAGGACAGTTTCAATAATAAATACATTGCATAATTTTGTCTCAGTGGTTATTCATTGTACAAGATGCAGACATGACACCTCACTGGTTTTTCTTTTACTTTACTAGTTTCCTGCTTTATTTCAGTGTTGTCTTGATTATGTTCCACCTTCTTTTATTCTGAGGTTGATACAGATCCTTAATAAATTATAGAAAGTCCTATAAAGCATTCTTTGATATGTATTTGTCACCTAAAGTTTGGTACTCATTTTTTTTTTCTACTTCTTTTTTTTACAGTAACAGGGATTGAACTAAGACCTACTGCTGTAGGTATATTTACATCTGCAGATACAGCTTAGAGAAGAATTAGTTGGAGTAGTATACTTAGAGGAATATTCAGTGGAAAAATTCAATACCATTTTGCCTAGGAAATGATGGGCGCACATTGAGAAAAGATATGTACTAGGAGGTTCCTGATTGTCATTTATATGAGTGACTCTAGGAGAAGACCATTGGGCAAGATAACAAAATCTAAGCAGGCCTGTGAGGTGTGTGAATGCATAGTGAATGAGTGTAGCACAGTAGTCAGTAGCTTGGTGGGTAGGGACACAGAGCTGAGTTAGTAGTCAGAGGGGAGCAGAGTTGAGAGAGGCTTGGGGGAAAAGGTCTAGATATTGGGTCTAGTTGAAAGATTTATGGTAAAGGAATCAAGGGAGAGAAAAAGATTTAAGATAAGACAGGAAAATAAATGCTCAGATTAGATTGAAGGTTTGGGGCTTAAAGTTTCAAGAATAAGGAAGCACACATGTTTCTCTGGATGAGGATGGAGGACAAAAGAAGACTGGCCTCCTTGATAAAAAGAAGTAGCAGCCAGTGCCTGGCTTTACTCTGAGGAGTAGGGAGGGTGAGGATGGTTTTGAAAGATCCCATGGCTTTTGACCATATGTGAAAGGAAATAATAGGATTTGAGGAAAAACTCAAGTCAGCATAATGGAAAGCTCCTTAAAGGCCTATTTGAAATTGGAAAACAGAAACAAATAGTAATGCAGAATAATTGTTCTTAACCTGTTTAACTGAAGAACACTTTGTGTAAAGAAAATTTTCACTTGCCCCTCGATAAAGTGGAGCACATCCACATGAAGATGGGTGGGAACCTGAGAAGCTATAGATAACCCTTTGGTCAGTCCTGAGACACACAGACAGAAACCAGGGGCTGAGCGATACACAGTGTAGACTCCCTTGGAGTGCATGTGGGGCAGTAGAGTGCACCAAAAGGGATGGTGACTAGAGTCGAGGGCCTTGATGTTACTTGTTCTTATCTCAAGAGAGGTCAGAACAGTCCCGATCTACAAGTGAGTCAAAACAAGAGCGACCCCCATTCAGGCCACAGAGCTAAGATGCAAACTGATAAGTATTTTATAAAATTAGGTATTGGTTGTCACACCTATAATTTGCTAGCCCAGTATCTGGAAATGAATTTTATCTCTTGGGTTGTCAGAAAATATAAACTAAAGAAAAAAAATTGATGAACATTGTTTAAAACATTTTTCAAATGGAAAGCGTGATGATTATAGTTCTTAAGAATTAAGCAATACTGCCAATTACATAAAATTCAGGAGCTTTAGGTATTGCACACTAAGAAATCATTAGATTCAATTTTCCTTAAGATAAACTAGCTACTGATATTTTGGAAACTTAGGAAAACTGACATGAGTAGTTAGAACAGAAAATACAAAGTTCTAATTTTCTGTTACTGAAAACCAGTGTTTGTAGCAGAATAATTCAGATGGGCAAGTACATGACAATATTTGTCAAATCTGTTTTGACTGTCAGTGAGAGAAGACTGACTTGAAATAATATGAGTTAAAAGGGGAATTTTATTAGCTTTTTTATTTGGAAGAGATATAAATAACTCCGATGATAGCTAGAATCCAAGTCTTACTCAGGGGACATTCTCCTTCCTGTCCCTTTGGCTGCCTTGGTGCAGGCTGCAGAGTGGCTTTCTCCAGTAACTGGAAGCTGGACACTAGAAAGGAAAGCATAGGCATCATCAATGATTTTATAAAGGATAAATCTTTTTTTGTATTACAGATTAAGAATAGTGAAAAGACAAATGATAGACCTGGTTAAAAAAACTTTTTCTAATGATTTTGACAAGATGTTAATACTCAGACCTACAGTGAGATTCTATGAATTGACTTTAAAAAAAAGACCCCCAGTGAGAAAGAAAGGAATAAAGATAGAAAATGTAGTAGAAAAGTGGACTAGGGATCTGCAAAGACAATTCAAGAAAGACAAATCTGAAGAGCTAAAATCACAGCTAAACATATTTACTTTTAGATATTCAAATTAAAGTAACTTTATAAGTATCACAATTGTAAAACATTAAAGATCCTAATATTCAGGCATAAAACGAAGATGGCAAATACATTTATTGTGAAAAAATTCACTTGAGATAATGGCTTACATTCTCACTTTTGTAATTTCTTATGCTAGCTGTATATTTCTATCTGGTATTTAATTTTGTTTAGTAGAGAGAGATATATGTTGCTATACACATATTAGTGTTTTAATATACTACACTAATATTTGTTGAGTAAATGCTTTGGCTGATAAAAATAAACAAATTCAGTAAGAAAATATTCTATTGAAATGTAATTTAGAATATTGATTATTTACATGTAATACAAATGCCAGTCCCTTCAGGAAAGTTCATAAATTCATTTTCACTTTGATAACTTCTTTTTAATGTATTTGGTTGTTACAAGGCTTAAGCATGCAGCTGGGACTCGTGCTTTCAGCTGGGATCTTCCTGCTTTCAGCTTCCCCAGCACTGGGATTACAGGGGTGCACCACTACGTCTGAACTCTGGCCTGCTCACCCCACTCTGGGAGCAGAACTGGCGCAGCATGTGGTGCTGGGGATTGAACTGCAGGCCCTGTGCTTGCCAAAGCTTTCTTAAGCAGGTAGTGACTGAGTTTGCTGAGCTACCTTGCGGGGCCCTCACTTTGATAAGATTTTGGTTAGCTTGGCTCTTAAATTGAAATATGGATGAAATAGGGTGGTTGAAAATTCTAAAATATATATTTTTTAATTAAAATTTTTTGTCTTTTTGTCTTTTTGCAGTACCAGGGATTGAACTCAGGACCCTGCGCTTGCCAGGCAGGTGCTTATTCTACTGAGATATCTCCCCAACCCTGAAAACTCTAAAGTAAATGTTACTAGTTTTCTTAAAATTTTAAGCAGTTTGAAATTCATATAGAATCATGCCACTCTGATTTTCATGAGTTCTTATTTCGTTGGCGGTAGAGGCTGTGTGGCTTTTGTCATCCCCCCATCCCAACCTGGAATGTAGCACATGCATGGACATTTATTGATGAGTAACTTAAAGATGTGTGTCAAACATACATTAGTTTAGCATGATGTTATTTTTCAGTATTATTCTAGAGCCAGTTTGTCTTTCTGGTTCTTTAACACTGTCTAGATTCCTTGTAGTCTGCGACCTGGGAGCATTTACATCCTTGGGTTGGCAGACATTACCAACAAATTGTCTTGTTTTCTGTGTAGATTGTTGCTGAACATTTACCAGCAACATCAGTCAGTGTATTTAATCATGAATCATGACCTGTGAGGTAGTGACTGAAAATTAATTGGAAAATAAATTATGCATTTCTGAGTTTAATTGTGCTTTTTTCTGTTTATTGATTTATTGATTGATCCATTGATTGTAGTATTAAACTACATGGCCTCCTTACTGAGCTATATTTCTGGCCCTTTCTAATTTTCATTTTGAGACAGTCTCACTAAGTTGTCTAGGTGGGTCTTAAACCTGAAATCCTTCTTCCTCAGCCTGCCACTGTGCTGGGATTACAGGTGTATGCACCGTGCTATTTCGATGGTTTATTTTCATTGTCAATTTAAGCCTGACAAGCCTATGTAGGATATGTGCTTTTCTGGCATCTAAAATTTTAGTTACTTTTTAACTAAAAAAGTTAATCCAAATGTGAGTTACCACATTTGTATCATTAAATTTGGGGATTATAGTGCTTTCAGGGCAATCCAGTTTGCATTTCTGTTTAGTAAATGGTGCATTCCTTGTGGTACATATCAGTGAGTGGAAACAGTGCTATAAAATTATATTTCTCTTAAATTTATACTGTCTCTTTGAATTTTCTTAGCCTATTTTAAAAGAAATATTTTATTAGAAGTGTTCAAGTTTGATAATAAATAATTTATGGAGACTATGTGTTCTTGAAGATCATCATGAGACTTATTCTGCATTTTGAAATATATTGCTTGAAGCAGTGATTAAATAGTACTTTTTGAAGATCACTGTATTTTTTTTCTTTGGATTTGTTGATAACCTAGAAAGATACCTTAATTATTTCTCCTCCCCTATGTATATCGGATTTAAAAAAAAAATTTTTTTTAATAAAGTACCACTTTTGTTGCTAAAAGTAGTGACTGGCAGATTTTTCACTCTTTTCTTTTTGTGTTTTAGTATTTTAGTACTAAATAACAGGACCTGAGAAAATAGTCTGTTTATAAACTACTGTAGGAATTTTTGAAAATTTTTCTAAGATTGACTCCAGAGATGAAAAATGTGTTGATATATAGGTATCCAGGTCAAGACTTCCTTTAATTTTCTCCAGCTGACCTTGAAATCAGTATGTAGCCCAGGGTGGCCTGGAACTTGTGATGATCCTCCTGCCTCAGCCTCCTGAGTGTCCACCACACTCAACGAAGATCTTCATTTTAGTAGTAGTTTGTGTTAGATTAGTAGGAATATCTCATCTTACATTAATTTATTTATTCACTTCTTTCCTTCAACAAACATCACTGTATATATCAAACACTGTTCTAAGCAGTAAAGAGTTTATTATGGACAAAGTTAATCATGTTCCTGAACAATCAATAAATATTAGTTATTTTTTATTATTAATACTTTCAGCTTCCTCCCTACTACTGTAGAACTTGAGAATATGGCCTTTTCATCTTTTCTACCCAGACAAACATGCCTTTTTATTCACATGGTTCTTGGAGTATGATTGGGAGATGTCCAAAAATAAAGGTTTAAAGGAACTTGAAATTATATGCAGAATTACTGGTCTGAGTAGCAGTGAAACTAAAACAACTTTGGAAAGAATTACTTCCCAAATTAGTCAAATTACTAAGAGTTCATTTTGAGAATTTAACAGGTAGTTAGTTTGCTTTGCTCACTTCACTTTTTTTTACCACACAGAACACTCCTTGACCAGAGCAGATGCTCAGCATGTCGTGGGTTGAATGCTTGAGGGTAAGTGTATGGCCTTACCCAATGACCATACACGGTTTTAATCAAGATTCAAGTTTTAAAACTTTTTAAAAATAATGTTCCTGTTTTTAGTGATGCACTTAAAGATAAACCCTAGCATTTATCTTACAAAGAGCTTTTAGTCTGGTAGTAGTCATACACTGTATTGATATGTTAGTGAGACAGGTTAGAAATGGGAAAAATAAGTCTTGGGTGGGAATTGGGAGATTTACATCATCTCCTGCTGAGATTAGAAAAGAGGTTCTTGGGGGCCGGGGAGATGGCTCAGTGGAATAAGCATTTCCCTGGCAAGTACAAAGGCCTGAGTTCAATCCCCGGTTCCGAAAGAAAAAAAAAAAAAAAAAAGAGGTTCTTAGGAGGGTGACATTGGTAGAGTAGGGCAGTAGCATTTGAACATTTGGGAATGGGGTGTGGATATATATAAAGCTGAAGGGATCACAGCAATAGAGATATGAGCATATAGGGAAATCCTTTAGGGCTGTATTTGTCTTATCTGGAGTGAAGGTCCTATGAGACAGTGGCAGGATGAGGTTAAGGTTTTGGAAATTTTTGATTTTTTTTTTTCTTTTAATAAAAGCAAGTACAGGGGCTGGCCAAATAGCTCGGTGGATTAAATTGCCTGCTTACGCCTACTCAGGGGTGGTGAGTTTGATCCCCTGGCCTGCCATGCTGGCCCCGTCCCTGGGGTGCGCTGAGATAGCCATTGAGACTGGGTGTGGTGGCACGTGCCTGTAATCCCAGCACTTGGGAGGCTGTGAACAGGAGAATCACTGCGAGTCCGATGTATGCAGTGAGACCTTGTACACCCTGTCCTAAATACAAAACAAACAAACAAACAAAAAACAAATATAAATCGAGTGTTTGGGCAGGATCATATAAGAGCGTTCTTTTTGTATCTTCTTATTAATGGGAGAAACAGTTTTCTCTAAGTGCCTTGGCGATGGGACATGTTCAAGTTCCTTGTATGACTGGAGCACTCAACTTGCTGAAGTAACATTAGTTCTCTCTTCTCATCTCATCTCAATCTGATTTCATCTCTCTTTCCTCTCTGTGATTCTAATAGGGCTAAGAAGGTAAGTTCTTTACAGGTCCATCTGAGCTTGGCATCTTGTCTTTGTAATCTTTTTTTTTTTTGAAAATTTTATTGATAAACAGATAGCAATGAGACAGTTTCAAATCAAATCGGAAGTACAGTTTCAACAAATAACACATTGCATATATTCTTCTTAGTGGTTAATTGCTGTACAAGATGCGGACTTGAGATCCTATTTACAAACACCATTAGAACAAATCATTCTATTCATTAAGAGAATGCAACTATATATCTATCCTAACCACCATGAATACACAGATACAAAATGGACATTCATCTATATACCCTATTTTTTCTAAGTTCCGTTATTGAATATTATAGGTGTGTAAACTCAGCAAAACATTCCGAAAGGGTCCAGCAGACCATAATAGCATTGGGTCCTCTTTTTAACTGGCAATGTCAGAAATTATTGACCCTAGTCCCCCACAGCTCAACATAACAGCATGGCTTTACTTCCTATGTTTTGTCTTCATACTTTTCTACTGGATGGTTAAGACCAAGGTAAAGCAGGACCTGTGCAACAAGAGTTGTAGCTTTTTGGTCTGAGAAGGTCAGTGAAATGCCCTCAGGATTTATCCTGAGATCCTGTACCTCAGATTGTAGAACCTTTGTCAGTGTCAGCCATGTGGATGAGCCACGGCCATTGCTTGGCCAATGTGCTCTCTGTGAAAGCCTGAGAGAGTGTTTTCTCCCCTTGTGACTCTCCTTAGGCACACTCTACGTCATCGATCACTTGTCTTTGTAATCTTATAAGCTATCTCAGAGGCTTATGTTCATCCTCCTGACAGTTTTGTGAGTTTAGAAAGTACAATGTTTTAGACTCTATTCATCCCTGCAGTTAATTCCTGTTATCTATGGGAACTGTAGTTTGCATCTTGAATATCTCCAAAGGCCCATATTTTGAAGGCTTGGTCCTCAGTTCATGATGCTGTTTGGAAGTGGGGCCTAGTGGGACATTGTTGATTCATTTAGGACCTGCTTTGAAGGGGATATTGGGGTGCCTGCGCCTTTGTTTCTTTTGCTTTTGCTTTTCCTAGCCTTCGAGAGTGAGCTGCTTCCTGCTCCATGGCCCCTATCAGGACTTGCTGCTCACCACAGGTAGCGGGCACAGCTGTCTGTGGACTAAAGACTCTAAAACCATGAGCATTATTGTTTATTTAAGTTGATTTAGGTATTTGTAAAAAATACCTAAGTTAGTTGGAAAGCCAGTTAATTCAGTGGTTTAGATGTGTAGTTTCTTAGTTCAGGGAAAATTTTCTTACACAAGAATTACATCTTGTATATTTAGTGTTTTCTTTGCATTTCTTGTAATACTTGTAATGTGGCTACCTGGTTCTCAAAATGCACCAGCAATTTATTTCACCTCACTGTCCATTTGTCTCTAGGTCTGGTTCTTTGGCTTTCTCCACTGGGAAGTCTTCCTGCTTCCCTAACTTGTATCAGGCCATTCTATCTCAGTTCTGTGATGTAAAGTGGCAAAACAGCATCGTCATCCTCTCTTTTGGTTCATCTCAGCATCTTCTCCCCCACCACCACTTTGTGCTCTGTGGGTGCTGCTTCCCACCTGGTGATAAGCATTTCGTCAATCAAATTCTCTTTTACTTCATTTTGCCATTATTTACTGGTAAATAGTAGACATTTAGGTATATCCTTGGTGAGTGAATCTTTTAGGTGGATAACTGCGTTTTAAGAAACATCTAGAAATTATGAATTTATATAATTTTTAAGATTATCAAAATTTTTAGTTTTCACGGTTGTGCATGTTCTTCATAGGAGTGCTATAGTTCAGTAAACTTGTATCAGTCACCTTCCTTTATTTAAGAATAATTTGTATAATATTTAAAACATCAACATCCCAGCAATTCTGGGAAATGGATATTTGAGACTGTGTTGGCCTTTTTGTATCTCTCAACTGAGAAGAGTGGAGTATAGACAAATGACCCACAAACTCGTTTTTGTTGGAGTTGAGTTGCTTCTTGTCTTGATCTTATTGCTCTCTACCCCAAACTTGAAAGCTGTGGGTTTGTCCTTCTTTTGATCTATGAAGTGCTTTAAAAGGTGCTACTAAGAAAGCACCACCACCTTATTGTGATCACATAGGAATATTCCAAGTGGCTTTTCCTTGCAGCTGCTTCTGCCCCATCACCTTTGGAACACTTATGTGGAGGAGACCACAGTTCAGAGCCCCAAAGCTTGTGCTAATGGAGGAGGATCCAAAGATTTTGCTTCTTCTTACTTTTGTTTTTGTCCCATATTTATGTTGTTTATTTGAAGAGTTATCTAGAAAGTGTATTAGATTTGTGGTGTTTGTATTGTTTTTAGCTGTTTAAAAACAAATTAGATTTATAGGCTAAAATAGCATGTACTTATGGGGTGGTAAGGTGTCTTCCTAAATCAAGGAAAATAAACAAGGAAAAGAGATCAACAGTTGTAAACTGTAAATGTTAGCTGTGACACTTGAAAATACAACTCAGAATTGTGGAGGAAAATAATCGCAGAATTACTTGGAGGGATTAAAAAACAAATTGCCTAATTTTAAAGACTGAAACAGCTGGTGTTTTCTCATTCCCCCACCTCTTTTTTGGTAAATGCCCAATGAAGTTTTGTAGTGCTTTTTTTGTTTTAACATAAACATAATCAACACAATAAAGAAGATAATGAAGCAATGACTAAGAGCATCAGTGCGGTTTTTCCTGTCTCTTCAGATGTGCCAGTATCCTGCATTGAACCATCAAATAGGGGCTGGCAAATCAGAACATCTATGTTTATTTCATCAGATTTCCCTCCTCAAGCTTGGAGCTGTTTTTTAAATCATTAAATCACAATTTGTTGTTCAGGTGAAACCAAAGATGCTCAGTGAAAATAAGTGTCCTTATCTGATGACACTATGTAACTTTTTCATTTAATTTTGTTTAACCAAGATACATATAATGATATTCTTTTTGTTTGTTTGTTTTTGAAACAGAGCCTCACTATGTTGTTGTGACTGGCTTTGAGCTCACTATGTTGCCCTGGCAGCCCTTCAATTCATAGCAGTCCTCCTGCCTCAGTCTCCTGAGTGCTGGGATTACAGGTGTGCACTATAATGGTATTCTATGTAAGATACTTTAAATGACATGTTTTAAAACTGAGTTGAATACTTAGGAGGTGTGATGTGAGTGCATGTAACTTTAAAAATAGTGATGAATTTCAAAATGGTTTTTAGTACTTTTAGAGTATGTTCACATACTAAAATCCACAAATATTAAGTATGCTAGTTGATAAATTGAGTAAATACACCCAGGTAATGTTGGGGGAACTTGCTGGGGAAATAGGACAGTGCCTGTGTATTCAAATGTCACATTCCTTTCTCTTCCTCGAGATAGTTTGTCAAGGTATTTTTCCTATTTCATAAATATTTTATAAAATCTTGGGTATTATGTTACAAATTACATAACATAAAAATCCATCATTTTAAGCTGCATTATTTTCATGAGCATTTATTATTTTCACAATGTTGCACAGACATCTGGTTCCAGAACATTTTTATCAAGTCAAAAAGAAGCGCTGGACCCATTGAACAGTCACTGCCTATCTCTGTCCTCATCGATTTGCCCAGTAGAAGTCTACTATGCCTATTCCTTCCTCCCTGTTACCCCTGCCATCCTGAAAGTGTTTCTTTACTGCCTTGCATGTGGTCTCCCATGATCTTTCTTCTCTGTCCTAATCCCAGCTTTACAATAAGCCATTTCTCAAGGAGTCAAGGGCTTTTTTTAAGTGGCGAATCATATTTAAAAGCAAAGCCTAGGGTAGGTCTTCTAGTAGTATGTCTTTACTTCTAGTCCCTATGGCACAGAGCTAGAAAATGTGTGTTTTCTTGCATGTATACATGTGTGCACATGTTGGTATGAGATACATGTACAGTAATCTAGTGGTATGCACTGAGATGTTGATTGCAGGACCCCTGTCCCCACCAGAATCTGAGAATCCTCAAGTCCCTAGTGTTAAATAAGACAGTATTTGCATATAACCTAAGTACATCCTCCCATACATTTCAATTTTAATTTTTTCTTTTTAGAGAAAATTAATTTATATTTGTTATTGAGCAGCCAAAATAGCCATTCAAAATTTACAGGTTTACTTTAAATTATTTCTAGGTTATCTCTTATAGCCCATACACTGTAAATAGTTGTGCTGTGTTACATAGTGAATAATGACAAAGAAAAGGTCTGTATGTGTATAGTACAGATTGAATCAAAATTTTTTTTTTAAATCTTTTTTTTTAGTAAGCTGTTTCTTGAATTTACAGACACAGCACCTCAGTTTACAGAATGCTAACTGTACATCTGTATATGGAAAACACATGCTACATATATACACATATGTATCTATCGCTTCCTCTATGCATGTCTACTTTCCTCCTTTTCACTCACTTCCTATAAACACACACACACACACACACACACACACACACACACACACACTCACACACTCTTACAGTCTCACACTTTAAAAACTACAAATTCGTATTTGTAGCTTAATGTCAGTGTATGGTAGAGCAAAGATCTTAGTTCATGGTTGCCAGGAAGCAGAAGGGAGGTTGATATGAGTTAAATATGGGTAGATAATACTGGAATATAATGTGTTGAATTTCTTTTATTATTTCAAGTTAATTTAATTGTCTAATTGTAGCATTGGATTGTGAGGTTGTAAGCTTTTCTTTGTGTATCTTTTAGAGACAAAAAAGGAGGAGTTCAGCAGGGTGTCTGTCTGTCTGTCTGTCTGCCTCTCTTTCTCTCTCTTCCTCCCTCCCTCTCTCCCTCCCCCTTTCTTGTAATTTTTTCATACTTCATAGTAAGAAGTAAAAGCAGCTACCAAAATTTTTGTACCTTATGTTCATTAAATGTATCAAAAACCTGTAACTCTTTAAGGAAACTCCTTGATAAATTTTATTTTGTTGGTGAGTGTACTTTTCATAGTACTTTTCATCTCTCATATTTCTGCTAGGAGTCTAAGATCATTGATGAGTAACATTTTATTGGCACTAGAGATCTGTTTGGGTTGTAAATGTTCAGAAATGAGTCATTCGTGCTGCAATGAAAGCCTGGTGTTTCTGTTGATCACTGACATTAGAGATGCTTGAAATCTTTTGAAAAATGCAGGGAAATTGTTGCAGTGCATTTAAGTGGTGATATACATGATGGCAGTTTAGATTATAATTATCCTCCTGGCAGCCACTGTGTTTACCCTTGTTTTGTACTCTGCTGAGTTGGCTGTTTTCTTCAAATATTAGCAGGGCCAACTATTTTTTAAAAATATTCTTGGCATTTTGTATCATCTTCTTACAATGTCTCCTCACCTGAATGGATATAGATGCAGACAGAATGCAGATAGAAACCAAGCCAGTTAATTTATGGTCACTGTCTTAAGAGTCAAGGAGGTAGACGTATATGCTTATATAAGGCAAGCCTGAGTATATTCAGTGGCCATTAGGAAATGTGGCCTTTATGATGTTTGCATTTTCTAGTGTGGCTTCCCATCCCTAATTCACCCACTTAAAATTACAAAGTAGATGTGGTGGAGAAAGATTTTTAGAATCTAATAAGTAACTTTGCCAAACTTAATGTTTCAGCTAATCTTATGGGTTCCCCAGCTTTTCATGTTTTAATCTCTAGAGGCTATATTTTGAGTCCTTGTGTTAAAAAAAATGTGGGTTTTCTTCATAGGTTTCAGTATGATTAAAAAACTGAGTACTTGGTTGTAGTTTAAGGTACTTTTTCAATGAGTTTTGGAATGGGTTACTTGCTGGGAGCAATAAAGTGTCATTTGGCTTGTTGAGTAACAGTCTACAGTGAATGGAGTAGTGGTCACAGATGAGTCTTCTGATGTCTAGGTAATGTAGGCAAACTTGTTTTAAGTAACTGCTGTGTGTAAAGCATAGTGTTTCACTGTGCTGTGTTATCCTCCTGCAGTGTGTAGAGATTCTAGGCTTAGGTTTTTGTTTTATTATTTTTAAAATATTGGATTCCTCAAGATTATGTGAAAATCACTCAATTATTTGAAAAATGAGGGAGGTCAGTTCTTGAATTCTTTATCCTGGGAACTGCAAATACAGTGCAGTTTTGTTATGGAAATGATACCTCAAATTACTCTTCAAACACATGAGAGAGAATGGTGAGGAAACATATACTGAATAACCTCCAAAACTGACATAAAAGGCAGGCAGTCAGGCAGGAACAAAGGAATCTGGACAAGACAGGTCAAAGGAAATGGTAACCATTACCTCTAATAGTTACATAAAGAAAGGAAGATTGTTTGGCTTTAGAGAAATTGCAGTGGTCAGGGAAATAAGCTTGTTTAAAGGTGTATGCCTTTTTATACCTTAAAATACATTTAATAAGGAGTATGACAGGTATAATCTATATACTTTTTATTTGCTATCCTGCATTTGGTTTTTTTAGGATAAAATTTACTAAGGGATTAAAAAAAGATTGAAAAATTATGTTGGATAAATAGCCTTCTAATTTTTCTCATGCCAGGCAGACAGCCTTATCTCACTAATGTGTTTTGATACCACAGGGGATAAAGCCTTCCAAGCATTTTCATCTTCATGGCTAATGGACTAGAGACCTGCAGCTCCGTGTCCTCCCCCACACCCTGCTCTTTGCTGCTTCTTTTGAAGTTAGGTGAAATGAAAGAAGCAGGACAGTACCTGTGCTGGAAAGGAGTATTTCAGATTCTAATATTTTTTCCCCTTGATTGTCTTTGTTTCATACTTATATTTTGATAGTAATATAATGAAAGTAATGGAAGAGGAAATTTTGTTGAAAATTAATCTCCCAAATAGTTGAGCTATTTCCTGCATCTTTAGTTCTTTAATTTGGAATATTCCTAAGTAAGCATTTGTTTCAGGGAGGGAGAGAGAGAAACTGACTTTTGCTTTCTTTTCTTCTTTAAGCCTTTGCCTGTGTATTTTATTTTATTCATTCATTCATTGAATAGCAAAAGTTTTGCAAAGACTGTCGATAGGCAAATGAATTAGCAGAAAGAAACATTTCACGAAGAAGTTAGCATGTGTTAATGGACTCCTCTTTTTTCCTGGAAGATTTAGTTACCTAATTAACTGCTTTTCTTCTCACTTCTATCATCTCTGAAGGCTTCTCTCACACAGAGGACCTAGCCAACATTTTGCTTTCTAGCTGGGTCTGGGGGGACAGGCCTGGTATTGCAGCATTCTAGAATGCTGATACATGAAAATCAGAAGTTCAAGCCCAATCTGGGAGGCTTAGCAAGGTCCTGTTTCAAAATAAGAGTAAAAATTGGTTGGGGATAAAAGGTCCTCGGTTCAATCCCTGTGGGTTAGGGGGAGTATTTTTTTATTTTTTGAATTTGTCATTCCTAGTGATATTTATTCTTTACTAAATCTTTAGATATTTATTACCTGAGATACTAGACTACCCTCTTTAAATATGATGTACAGACTTACTTTCCTGAGCACTCTCTCTCCTACTTATGCAGCACCCCCATTTTAAGAATTCTGTAACCCTTTTGGATGTACTGATCCATTGCCTTGGCATTTTCTTTTTTATGTCCATAACTTCTGCCTTTCCGTGTTCTTGCTTACTTGCCTTCTTATCTACCTAAGACACATAGTTCTGTTCTCTGATAACAACCACCAGTTCATTTGCCTTTCTGACCATTTAAACCCTGCTTTTGGTAAAGCTAAATTTCCCACTTCTTCAGCACCCATACCTGAGCAAGGCTCACATCTTAGGGCATCTACAGTGCCGTGTCTTTTCTCAGTGACCACACTTCACAAGCAAGCCCCGACCAGCATGCAAATATTCTACCACACATTCTTTGTTGGAGCATTTCTTAACTTTCTGAAAGCAATATGAAGTCTGTGTGCTTAGCTAAGGCTGATTCTGTTTGTACTGTTTTCACTGAGAATAGTGAGGTACCCAGAAGAGGACTGTCATATTTTAGTTGTGATTCACCAAATTGATCAGAATCAAACTTGGCTTTGCTGTTCTTACATTGAAAAAATTTCCCTGTAACTGCATAATATCATTTTCTCCTCTTGTATAGTAGGGCATATCTCTCACCTGTGCTTAGGGCTTTTGTTTGTTTTCCTGCATCTGTTCTTGTACCACCACCATGATCATTAATTTTTCTTCTGCTTGGTCATTCTTATTAGAATGCAGATATAATGTGTTTTTTTCTGTACTCTTAAGTCATACTCAAGATTCCCCTCTACATACTGCCCTACAACTTTGCTCCCTTTTATTCTTCTGAATAGTAGTCCATGTCTTGTCCTGTCCCTTTTCTCTTTTCTTGTCTTCTCTTCTCTTCTCTTTTCTTGCTTTTCCTTTTGAACTTCTGAGCAGTTTTATCCCCAGTCCATCATTACTGCTGCTTTTGTCAAACTGAGAGTTATCAGCAGATTAACTCATTGAGACTAAAAGCCTCATCACTAAATTTTATGTTATTCATACTTCATATGTCAGTTATGAGCAAGTCCTGTATGGTGGTCAGATCTTGTGCCTCCCCTTACTGGTACCTTTCCAAGCTACTCAGTACTCTTCATACAACAGTGCAGTAACTTCCTAAGCAGGCTCTTTGATCCACAATTTGCTGGGTATGATCTTTGCCACAAGGTCCTTAGAATAACCTATTAGACACTTTATACTTTTGTTTGTGCAGACCCCTCAGCTGGTTTTTGTTCTGCTTAAAATAAAAGCTAAAGTCTTTATGATGGTTTGTAAGGTCCTATAAGGAGCTGACAAAGATTTTCTTAAGTGGCAAGTCATACAAATTTTAGGCTTTGTGTGCTGCATATTGTTAGGTTTTTTTTGACAGCATGGCCGAGAAGCAGATGTAGAAGACAGGAGTGAAAGGTGTTTATTGCCATTGAGGAGGAGGACACTGGGAGGCTAGATGGCAGGGAGATGGGTGATCCTCTGCCCTGAGACAGGAGGATGGAGATCTTATGAACTTTTGATAGGAGTGGAGTTTGAGGGGCAGGCTCAGGGACACACAAGGAGCAACTGGGGCTCCCTAGGTGCACAGGAAAGGTATCCAGGACTGAGCTAGGGAGCAAGGAGGAACTGGTTGTTGGGAGGATAAACTGTTGTTTTGGGGATTCAGCCATGTTGAATCAGAGCCATGATAATTTAGCAGTTTATACTCAGGCCGGAACCTATCTTGTATCATCTCAGTTGCTTGTGCTGCTGAGGGCTACTTCTGCTTCTGCTTCTTCTGCTGCTACTCCTTCTTCTCCTTCTGCTTCTCCTCTTCTTCTTTCTCCATCTCCTCCCCTCCTTCCCCCTCTTGCCCTCCCCCTGCTCCATTCTCCCTCCCTCATTCCTCCTCCCCCTTCCTTTTTTTCTTCAAAAAACAAAAAGCAAACAAACAAAAAAACCTCCTTTTCTTCTTGTTTCCAAATCTTTAAAAAGTCAACCTTAGCTTAAGAGCTATAAAAAAAGAGCGATCACATTGTAGCCACCTGCAGCTTCTAGCATCAGGCTTGTACAGGCTTCTCCTATCCCTGTTATCTGTGTCTCTGTCATGCCCGCTGAAATATAGTCAGACCTCCTACTCTCCAGAATGCCAAGTTCAGTGCTGTCTCACGGTCTTGTATTTGCTTTTCCACTTGCTTCCCCATTTCCTTAGCTCCCTCCTTTTCATTCTGGTCTCCATATAATGTTATTTTCTTAGAAAGATGCCATTTGGTGACTCTAAGTGGCGATTTCACCTCTGACTCACTCTCATCCAGCTTCCCCATTTAAATAAGAGGCACCATGTTCTGGCTTAAACTAAAAATCTAAGAATCATTTTGGCTTTTATTTCACTTCTGTATCCATGCCATATAAGCTGATTAAATAATAGCTAGTGCTTGGAACACAGTAGGCACTCCTTCTGTCTTTCAGTAAGTAGTAATTTGGGTTATTTTAATACAGGTACTGAGTGTTATGAAACATAGATGGGGACTTGGTGTACGATAGCTCCTAGAAGGCCTGTGGGGATGGCAGGGTTTTGGGGAGCCACTCTCAGTTCACACCTGACTGATGTATGTGAGTAAGTCTTGGCCGGGGTGTACTAGTGGTAGTAAGGGTTAGGAAACGGAGTGTTAGAAGCAGGATTCTGAGGGGCAAATGCAGAGGCCTTGAGACAACAACTTGTTTAAACCAGAGAAAAATCAATGTAAAAAATTATTTGAGCCAATAGCTAAGTCTGTCCTTCCCAATACTTACGGGGGGGGGGAAAATCTGTTTACTGCTTGCATTTAAAATGTTGCCCTTCCTTATCACCACCCGTTAATGAACACACTCAAGTTTAGCAGCTCTGTTTCTGTGCCTGAGCTATCACGGCCCCAACTGAGAGACCTGACCGGCCGGGGTGATCTCACAGAAACAGAGCCAGACTCTTTGGACTGTTTTTTCATTTGGCTTTAACACAACCTCATTTTCTTAGTTCAGTTATCTGATTGTATTTTGTCAGAAATGAGTTCTTTTTATGGGGCAGTATTGTATTATTTGGAGATACCACAATTTATTGACAAACATTTGAAATTTTTCCCAGCTTTTGTCTTTTAAGAACAAAGCTATTCTGAACATGTATGAGTGTGGTGTTTTGTTTTGTTTTGTTTTTTTAGTGCTTAACACCTTGTTAAGCAATGCAATCGCTGACTCATGTGGACAATCTATATTTACCTTTAAAAGCAGCAGCTCAAGTCTTTTTTAAAGTGGTAGTACCATTCTACATTTCAAATACTTCAAATACTCACTGTATTTGAGGATGTGCAGTACTGTTTGTGGTTTGAATTTGCATTTCCTTAATGGCAGGAGATCTTGAACACGTCATTATGATTATGCTCATATACCTTCTTTGGTGAAGCCTCTTTACTGGTATCTTAACAAGCTAGCTTGTGTTATTACTATTGAGTAGTTAGTGTTATATAATCAGCATGTTAAGTCCTTTTGGAGATGTATTTGTTATTTGGGGAGGTAGACTGCCACAGGCAGAGAGTTGTCTCCATCCTCATGCGAGTTATGCCAAGAGGGCAAGGAAAGGAAGCTTGAACTGCTCGTGATAACAAGAAATCCTAAACAAGCTACTATCTGAGAGGGGGAGACTAATTAGGAAGCAGGGCTAGGCAGGAACAAGTCATAGTGTCAAACCTTATTTACTGATATGTGTGTATAATTTTTTTGTACTGATCAAATAATACTTTGGTAGTTTTATGCAGAAAAATATAGATTAAATGTTAGTGAGTATTGAATGTATCTTTATGATATCAGTGATGATAGTAAAAATTGAATGTTCATTTTCACTGCTCTCATCATCACAACTTTATTTTCTTTATCCTTAGTGACTGTCTTGTGATTTTTCTATTTAATAAATTTCCACTTTGATGCTGATGTGAATAAAACCAGCCTGTCTTCCTAGTACTAATTTGTTTTGTACTTTGATCATGTTTTCTCAAATGAAATTACTGCAAACTATAAAACAAGTGAAATGGAAAAAAAATTCCACCTCAACTAATCTGCTTTTGAACATGTACAGCGCCTTTCTTTGCACTTGACTGTTTAATCTGAAACTTAGAGATACAATGTAGGGTTTTCTTTTCTATGACTTTGACATCCTCATTGTGTCATGCATGCAGGCATGCAGGCATGAACACACAAATGTACGTGCGTATCATTGTGGAATAAGTCTCTGCTTTGTGTCGCAGAGTGAAATTCCAAATTCTTTTCATAGCTGGAGGCTGTGAAGTTTTCATGCCTGGCTGGCTGGCTGCCTCCCTCTCTCCTTTCTTCCCTCCCTCCCTTTCTCCCTTCATATACTTGCATGGTTATCTCTCTTACTTCATCAGCATTTTACGCACTCAAGTTTGAGGGCTTTGAAGTGAGGCTTTCCTTGACTACCTTATTTAAAATTGTATGCCTCACAGTGAGCTCCTCCTTACCTTTTCTTGCTTTTATCTTCTCTGCAACTCTGTTTATAATATACTTTGATTATTTTATTGGCTTCTTCCAACTAGAATGAAGCTGGATGAAGGAGGCCATTTTTTCTACTTTGCTACACTATTCTTAAGCACTTAGAACAGTATTCAGCACTTGGCAGGCCCTCAGTGTCAAAGGGAGAGAACTTCACGTCCAACCTGTATTTCATACTGGACTGGATGCTTCTCAGATTCGCCTGGGGAGGCTAACTGTGCAGTGGTACTCTGACACTCCATGTGGTGTCCTTTATCTTGAATTGTATTTGTTTTAGTATTTTTCTTTGTGTGTGCACTTGCTTTATTTTGGTCTGAATTCCTTTCTAGTTTTTATATTACATAGTTTCTTATTTACGTTTCCCCTGTAACTCAGGCTTCTCCACGCTGCCCTGACCTATGTAGGTATTGTATTCCTTCTTTGGGTCTCTAAGTTCAGCATCAAAGTAATAGTTTTCAGCACAATCTGATTCATATCCTGCTGTTTCTCCCCTCCTAGATTTTGAGTTTGATAATTCCTAGGTCTAAATTGCCTAGAATAAGACCTTCCATGGTAATTGTATGCATCAGTGACTTAAAAGCTTTTCCTGTATTGCTTAGAATGTTGATTTTAATAAGGTATTTCCTGTATTGAGTTTTCATATTTCTTTGAATGTGACTAGAATGTACTGCTACACTTCAAGGCATTTCCTATGATATACACTAGTATTTCTTCAGGACAGCGTGTATTTGCAAAAACATTTATTTTAGGTTACTCTCCTTTTGATACTATGTTATTATTTTTTTGTGGATACCAGTTATTATGAATTTATAGATTTATGGGTAGGAGAAGTAAAATACTATTCCTTCACACCTTGAAATAATAGTAGTCATGGTAGCTGTCCGCAGCTGTTAGTTGGAGAGGTGGGATTAATTTGTTATTGCATGGATAATATTTATGACATACTTTTTTAAAAACTTATTTTACAGGGAGGTCTTAAAAGTAGACGACAGATCTCACCTCAGGAATTCATCCATGAATTGAAAATGGGGTCTGCAGATGAGAGACTTGCCACATACCTGGAGTCACTCCGAGTGTCTTTGACCAGTAATCCTGTGAGGTAATTTATCTACCTGAACAGTATCAGGGCATGTTACCAAGTTAAGCAGATGTCACTAATATGTCATTTTCATTTAAAACTTTAGTGTCTTCAAATGCGTAGCTGCTGTGCCTCAGCAATTTTTGAAATTTGAATACATGGCATTTATGTGCATGAAGAAATAGACTCAGTAGAACATTTTGTATTAGTTATTGGTCATACAGATAGCTCATGGGGTTAAAGAATTGTTTCATAGAATTCCTAAAAACTTAAGATGGTTTTTAAAAGAATAATCAGTATCACAAACTATCATTGTGCCTGGAGACTGTCTGAATTTTGGTGTTGTACTTATACTTGCCAATTCTTGTTTGATATAGCAAGAAGTACTATAAATTACTTCCTTTGATGGGAATGGTTTGTGGTGTTATTTTTAGTAGACAGAAATGTAGGATTCCCAATAAAATTTAAATTTCAAGCTTACTAAAATAAGCTTATCTAAAGTCCAAATTTAACTTAATTTCTTTTATTTTTATCTGGCAACATTATCATAGTTGTTTCTGTAAATAGTTATTTATTTATTTATTTATTTGCCTGGCTCAGCCCACCCTGGGGCAGGGCTGGCATGACATTCGTTGCCAGGAATTGAACCGTGGTCCCTGAGCCTGCCTAAGCTTGCCTAAGCAGGCACTTTAGATTGCTGAGCTATCTCACTGGCCCCTAAATCGAGTTTTAGGCTTTTCGAATGAGATTAATATTTGATGCCTTTAAGAAATAGGAGTGTGAGGATGTTAAAAATGAGTATAGTTTTAATAAACTTTGTATATTCAAAATTGTCAAATTGGGGTTGGGGAGATAGCTCAGTAAGATAAGCACTTGCCTGGTAAGCACAGGATCCTGAGTTCAATCCCTGGTATCGCCCCCCCCCCAAAAAAAAAAAAATGTCAGGTTGTTGGATAATCGGAGACAGACTTGTTAAAAACGAAATAAGAACCCAGATGTACCTGAAGAATATTGTTATGCGATAATTTGTATGTCTGAAAGGAGAGATTTCAGTATATAGACACTGTATGATAACTGAATTAGGTCAGTACCTAAACCCAGAATATTCTCGAAAACTTTATATAGAAGTTGTCAAATGTCTAAGTAGTCAGTTTCTGAGCTCTAAGCCTCTGAGCAAGATCAGTTAAACCTTTTAAGTGTCTGAGAAATGAATGTTTTTACTTAATAATTGTATGTGTATATAGATATGAGGTGAAAGGCTAGTATGGCATACTATAGTTGGAGGTTAATGATATGGAAGACAATTTCTTTGCTTTTTTAAGAGCTTTTTTTTTTGCAAGTTTCTGAAGCCAGGTTATAATATAAAGCAGTCCTTGAGCATAAGATTATTTAAAACAAGGGTCCGACCAAATAGTTCAGCGGATTAAAGCACCTGCAAGCAGGGCACAGGGGCCAGGGATTCAGTCCCCTGGCCTGCTGTGCCAGCCCCGCCCCTGCAGCACACTGAGAGGGCAGTTGAGACTGGGAATGATGGCTTGTGCCTGTAATCCCAGCTCTTGGGAGGCTATAAATGGGCGGATCACTGCAAGTCTGATCTAGTAGTGAGACCCTGAACACCCTGTAGACCCTTCCCTAAAGTACAAAAAAAAAAAAAAAAAAAAAAAGAAAGAAAGAAAGAAAAGAAAAAGATTATTTAAAACAAAATACCTGGGGCTGGGGAGATAGCTCAGTAGAATAAGCGCTTCCCTGGCAAGTACAAGGGCCTGAGTTCAATCCTCGGTTCTGCCAAAAAAAAAAAATCGAAACAAAGCAAAAAAACCCCCACTCTACTTTTTAGACATGAGAATTAGGTTTAAGAGTAAGAAGAGTAAGTGGAACATCTTTAGTGTATTTCGGTTTTATATTTATTTTTCTATTTTGCTACTTTCAGTCTGTTGTTTAGAGTCTAAGCTAATGGTAACATGAGGTATATGTTTACTTGTTTACTGAGCACCTTGTTTATTACATAAGAAATGCTGCAGAGATTTGTTGATTGAAAAAATATGGCTTTGATTTTAACTTTCTTCAGTCTTACTGTGGCTGTTAGAAACTGACTGAATTCAAGAATTGAGTAGATATACGCATATATGAGAAGCTTTTAATTCTAGCTTAATCTGTACCTGTAAAATGTATTCTTTAAAAAATACTCGTGAGCATCTTTATTATTTTCCAGATTATACTGTGGAGATTGAGTAAACAAGACAAATGTAGTTTATCCTATTTTCATACCTTATATTTTAGGCATATTAATAAATATAGTAATATAGTAAACAGTATATAGATGGCTCTTTTGATCTGTATGGTAATCTTCGTCTTTATCTGGTAATTTTACTTTTTTTGTATTGATTATAAAAACATACTAGAATTCATATGTAATATTTCATTTTGAATTTCTATGCTCGTTTGCTTTTCGTATTTCTTCTGCCCCTCATCTTCCTTCTCTTCATTTTCTTTTTTTATATTTTTTCTTCGACTTTTTATGCAGATTTTTTTCTTGTTTCATTTTTCTTCACCTACCATTTTAGAAAACTAATGATGTTTTCGTCAATTTTATAACAGAAAAGGAATACACACGCATGTACTTATAAGGGGCAAAAGGAAGCAATAATGCCTGCCTCCTCTATAACCCACAGATGGTTTAATGTCAGTCATCTTTCCTTGGTTTCTGTGCTAGTTTTGTGATATTTTACTCATATCTCTTCCTTTTTACAGTATGATTACATATTGCTATTCATTTACACTAAAAACTTTTTGGTTTTTTTTTTTTTTTTTTGGTATCAGAATGAACTCATGATCTTGCACTTACAAGGCAGGCACTTGTATGTAGTTTAAAATATAGCTATATCTGTGGCCCCAAAAATGTCTATTTATATATGTTTACACACATTCATTCTTGTTTCGTTTATATAATTTTTTCTTTTCCTTTTTTGTCTTAATTTTTTTTTAATGTGTTTAATACATGGTCTACAGGATGATACTCACAGTGATCATGCTGTTTTCAGCCTCCAAGGGCTGGGATTAGAGGAGCAGCATTAGGAGGCCCAGTCTTAACCAAGGGCTCACTGTGCCTGGGGGTGGAGCCAGCACAGCAAGCCTGCCTGGGATGGAGCCCCAGTCCTGGGTCTGCCTAAGCAGGTGCTTTAGTCCTCTGAGCTGTTTGACCTGCTCTTGTTTCAAGTTTATTATTAAGATTCTTTGAAGTGCTGGTAAGATAGCTCAGTGGACTAAGCACATTCATAGGCAAGAGCAGAGGCCGGGGATCGATCCCTGGCAACACATGTCCCCTCTCCTTTCCCCAGCCCATGACCAAGTCCGGGCACCTAAATTCCCAGCTCTAGGGAGGCTGAAAACAGGAGGATCACTAGGAGTTAGAGCTGCATAGTGAGACCCTGGACATCAAAAAAGAAAAATCTTTGAATTTGTTGATCCTGATATTCTTATTTTACGTGTTTGGAAATACCTTTAATTTACCTTAGAGTTTGAAAGATACCACTTCTAAGGTATGTACTGAAGGATTTTAATTAAGATTTGTATTTTCGTAGAACATTAAAGACTTTCTCAACCTGAGTTTTATTGTTTTTTTTTTCTTTTAAAGTGAATAAAAAATTAAACACATTAAAATTGATGCAGAAATTCAAAATGAGGTGATAGAAAATTAACAATGGTTGTTATACTGGATACTATTAAGTTCAAAGTAGTTGTTTAGATTATTAGATATAGGTATGCAAAATTGATAAAAAAAATTAAGCATTAACTTTTCTCTTCAATAAACCAATAGAAATTAGGCGTACAATTACCTTAGTTATCGTGTGTGTGTGTGTGTGTTTGTGTGTGTGTGTGTATGTGTGTGTGTGTGTATTATATATATAATATAGGTTATATATAAATATTTATATACACAGATTATATAATATTTATGTATGCATTTCCTCATTCTTTTCTGCTTTCCTCATCCTGGTTATTCTTTGTTTTGGAGCAGTTTTTTTTTTCCCTTTTACAATATCTATTATATCTTTTGGATTTTGTTTATTCTTCCAGTTTCTTATGGTAAGGAGACAATACTATGTTAACACGTGTGGGTCTGATTTATTTCACTCATGAATCTGGTCTCTAGTTGTATTCATGTACGTATAAAATTTTTGAGTTTATCTTTCTTTATAGCTGGATAGAACTCCATTGTATAAAAGTACTGCATCTTTTATGTCCATTCCTCACTTGGTGGGCATTTGTGTTTTTTCCCCCCAAGATCTAGCTACTACAAATTGTGCTGCTATAAACGTGGGTACACATATATCACTTGATATGGTGTTTAAAATTCTTCTGGAAAAATATCCAAAAGGGGAACAGTTGGGTTGAATGAGACCTCTAGTTATAGTTTTTTGTGGAATATCCAAACTGATTTCTGCTCTAGTTGTAGCAGTTTACTCTCCAACCAACACTGGAGAAGGGTTCCTTTTTCTCCACAGCCTTACCACCATTTGTTGCTGGTTGTTTTTTTTTTTGATGATAGCCATTCTTTCTGATATGAGATGGTATCTCAGTGTTGCTTTAATTTGTATTTCTGGAATGACCAATGATATTGAAAATTTTTCCCTATAGTTATTTGCCATTTGTATTTCTTTATCTGAGAAATGTGTACTCATCTCAGATACCCATGTTTGGATTGGGTCTTTGAATTTTGCAGGCCTGATTTATTTATTTCTTTTTAAAAAATTCTTCCTGTGTTCTCAATAGAAGTCCATTCGCTGAGGTAAATTCAGCTAAATGATTTTTCCCAGCTTGTGGGTTTTCTTCTTACTCTGTTGGTGATATCTTTTGATGTGAAATAACTGGTTCCATAAGATGAGATCTCAGCTGCTGATTCTTTGCAGTATTTCATAAGCAGTTTGTTTTTTTGTTCTTGTGCTGTCTACCCCTATGTCTTCAGATTTCTACCTACTTTCTCTTCCAGTAGATTTCATGTTTTTGTTTTAGTATTTAGATATTTGATCCACTTTAACTTTAGTGCATGGTGATAGACATAGCTTTAGTTTTAGTCTCAATGTGGAGATCCAGTTTGTCCAGCACCATTTATTAAAGAAGCTCTCTCTCTTTTTAAATGTATTTGGTTGTTTCATGGTCTCACTACATAGCTCAGACTTGCAATCCTTCCACTTTCAGCCTCCTACCACTGGCAGTAGAGGCGTGTATCACTATACCCACTCTCTGGCCAGCTCAGCCTGCCATTGGGGGCAGGGCTACATGGTATGTGGTGCCAGGAATCTAACCGCAGTTCCTGAGCTTGCCTAAGCTTACCTAAGCAGGCGCTTTAGTCCTCTGAGCAGTCTTGCTGGTCTGGGCTATTTTTTTTCTAGTGAACATATTTCTCCCCTTTGTCAAATATAAGGTCCTGAGTGTATTTGTAGTAGACTGCGTCTTGCATCTTCTAGTCTATTCTATTGAACCTTAGGTCTGTTTTTTGCCAGTATCATGCTGATATTATTACAGTAGCTTTGTAGTATAATTTGAAGTTAGGGATTGTGATGTCTCCTGCTTTTCCTTTGTTGCCCAGGATTGCTTTTGCTATTCCAGGTCTTTTCTGGTTCTGGAATGAATTTTAGGAATGTTTTCTCTATATCTGTGAGGAGTTACTAATGGTATTTTGATCAGGATTGTGTTGAGTCTTTGTAACAGTTGCGGGAGTATGGCCATTTTCACAAGTTGGTTCTTCCTATACATGAGCAGGGAATATTTTTCTATTTTCTGAAATCTTCTATGATCTCTTTTTTCAGAGTACTGTAATTTTCACGTTTACTTCCCTTTTTAGAATGATTCACATGTATTTCATTTTATTTTTGGATGCTATTGTGAAAGTCGTTTTCCCCCTAATTTCTCTCTCAGTGCATTTGTTGTGTACAGGAATGCTATTGATTTTTGTGTGTTGATTTTTATATCCAGCTACATTACTGAACTTTGTTATTAAATCTAGAAGTTTTTTGGTGGAAGTTTTGGGGTCTTCTTTGTAGAGTATCATGTCACCTGTGAATATTGATAATTTAACTTTTTCCTTTCCTATCCTCATTTCTTTTATTTCTCTCATCTAATTGTTCTGGCTAATGTTTCCAAAACTCTGCAATAGGAATGGTGACAGTGGATATTCTTGTCTTGTTCCTGATTTTAAGGTGAAAGCTTTTAGTTTTTGTCCATTTAGTACAAAATGTTGGCTGTTGGTTTGTCATAGATAGCTTTAAACAGATTGAATTAATTCTGGGTGTCTGTAGGTTTTTTTTGGTTAATCCTGATTGGAGTTATATATGCTTCCCTTTTCTGTATGTCAGATTCTTTTCTCTTTCTTGAGAAATTTTGTATTTCTTCTACAAATAGTGTGTGTGTGTGTGTGTGTGTGTGTGTGTGTGTGATTCCTGTTGACTCCCTTTTCCTTGACTCCCATCAGTGTTTATGTTGTTCATGTCTGCACCATCTTTTTATTTATTTATTTATTTATTTTCATCTTTTTTTTTTTTTTTTTTAACCTAATGAGTTTAATACGGGTGCTACATGGTCTCACTACACAGATCCGATTCATAGTGATCCTCCTGTTTTCAGCCTCCCACGTGCTGGGATTCCAGGTGTGCCCCACCATGCCCAGTTTCAATTGCTGTCTCAGGGTGCCCTGGGGGTGGGGCTGGCACAGCAGGCTGGGGATTGCACCTGGTCCCTGAATTTACCTAAGCAGGTGCTTTAGTCTGCTGAGCTATCTGGCTGGTGCTTCTGCACTATCTTGCAGCTGTTGAAATATTTCTTGGTTCTTTCTTATTTTCAAGAGATCTTTCCTTTTGTGGTTGCTAGCTGCAATGATGTCTTCAGGGTTTGAAAAGCTATCTTCAGTTTACTCAAGTGATTTTGCCAGCATTCAGTGAAATTCTTAATGTGTTGGGTATCTGTTTCAGTGTTTTCCATGTGTTCTAATTCTATCCTATATTGTTCGTTCAGCGTATACTTTATTTTTCTATGCTCCTCTGCTTTTTTATCTATTTTTTTTTAGATGTGCTGAGCAGTTCTTTCATTATTGTTATCATCTGTTTTTTCTTACCTGAGAGATTATTTGTGATTTATTTTCTTCTATATCCTGATGGAGTTATTTCTTTACTTCAGTTGCTATCATTTCAGAAATTTCAGTTGTTTTATTTCCAATTTCCTTTATGTGAATGTTGCTTTGACTTGTTGTGGGTGGGCTGGATGTCTGAGATTGTATTTTGCTCCTTCATTTTGACATTTTGTGTTTCAAGTTACTATTTTTATTTTGTTTTTATTGGTGATCCTTGTGTGTTTTGATAGTAGGAAGCTATATCACTGATATCAAGGCCTTTCCAGGAATGGTCTGTAATTTAGGGATATCTTCCCTAAATGTAGGGTGATTTTTTTGTTTGTGTCTGTCCCAAGATTCTACTTTTCCAATTGTTTGAGATTAGGATGTTGGTTTCTGTTTGGCTTAGTACCCATTCTTTAGATGTAGGACTGTGATGTAGTTTTTATCCCAGAACTTTCCAATATTGTTACACAAGGGAGAATAGGTGATTATAGCAGGTATGACATCCTAGCTACAGTAAGCAATATCCACAGTTTTTGAAACTGACCACCTGTATTAACTATTGATTTTGTTCTTTGGACTATAGAAGCAAAGCCTATAGTCACTTCACAGAACCAATTATAAATTAAAAATTTACATACAGGGCTAGGGAGATAGCTCAGCAGTCTAAGTGCCTGCCTGGCAAGTACAAGGACCCAACTTCGATCCAAGGTACTATATGCCCTGCTGATCCTGGAATCCCGGATGTACCATGCTGGCCTGGAAACCAGTCATGGTGGCACATGCCAGTAATATCAGTGCTGGGGAGACTGAGACAGGAGGATCACTAGGAGTCTGAACTGTCTACCTAAAATTCATTCTTTTACAAGTGATCTGCCCTGTCTCTCTGTTTGTTTTGAGATGTTTTCTTTGTCTTTTGTGTTCTAATGTTCATCTATGTATATATTTTTTTCCTTACTTATCTTGCTGTAGATTTTCTTGAATATGATATCTCTCATAAATGTGGAAATTTCAGTTACTGTCTCTTTAAAATTATTTTTTGTTATCTTTTTATGGGGTACAGATTAGACTTTATCCATATATTACTATTTCAAATTCTGTTACTTATCTTTTTCATTTATTTGTCTCTCTTTAGTAAATTCTGGATGTGCATTTAAAATCTTCTAATTTCTTAATTTTCTCTTCACATCTAGTCTGCTGTGTAATTATCACATTTTACATTTGATTTCTTTTTTTTTATAATTTGACTCCACTTTAAAATATTTACAATTACTTAGACCTTCATTCTTCATATATTTTAATCCTATTCATTTAAAAATATTCTTTAGACATTTAGTATTCTATATCTATGATTTTAATAAATGAAGGTTTCTTTGACCTACACTTGGGTTTGATTGCTTTTTTAAAATTTCACTTATAAAATTTCTTTGTGTGTTTGGCAATTTTAGACCATAGTTTCATATTTTTTGAAAAACGTTTCTTGAGATTTACTTTGGGGATTCATGCTGCTAGACTGAGTAAATGTTTTTCTATTGGGTCCTGTTGACTTCAGACCATTTTAAATAAAAATTATAATTTTGAGGTTTATTTGTTTTTTTTATCTCATTTTTATCTCATGGCACATGTCTAGCTTGGACAGTGAGTTCTCAGAATAAATTTTTCTTTTGGTCCACTTTATGGGACAGATTTATTTTCAGGTATGATCTTTATTCCCTGGCTTTTGCCAGTGTGTTTTTGCTTAATGGCAGCCCTGGGTTCTGTAACTTTTTCCTGGTGTACTGCATAGCCATCGGGAAGGAATGTTGGTTTTCTGGGGCTCTCTGTGTTTCCTTCAAGCACAAGAGGCTTATATGCCGCTTTGACTCTTGTCTGTGTCTTTCAGTTAGTAGTTATGGTTTCTAAAGTGAGCAGGTCGAACAAAAGGTTTTTTTTTTTTTTAAATGTGATTTATGTTCTTGTAATTCTTTTTTCTTTTCAGTTTTTTTTTTTTATAATACCAGGAAGGCATATTGTGTAAATGACTTTCAAATTTTCTTTTTCTTTTGTTCCATGTAGTAGGCAATACACACTTATGACTAAATTTAAGTAAGTGAAAGTCAGTAGAAGCTGAGTGTGGTGGTACATGCATTTGAAAGGCTGAAGCAGGAAGATCACTGTGAGTTCAATGGCAGCCAGAGATGCATAGCTCGATGATCTATCTACACACACACACACACACACACACACACACACACACACACACAATGGATGACATACTTAGGTTCTTTTTGTCCTAACAGTTTTATTAGACAATATTCCCTCAGATCCTTAGTTCTCCTGTATGTCTTCCTAATACATGGATGTATTTACTACATAGTTGTTATATTCTCAATGAAGTATCTGAGACTCTAACACTATATAAAATTCTAGAAGATGGAAGACCATATAATTTATTTTATTTTTTATTTTTATGTATTTAGTGCAGGACCTATAGGGTCTTACTATGTAGTGATTCTCCAGATTGAACTCATAGTGATTCTCCAGTTTTCAGCCTCCCAAGCACTGGGATTACAGGTGCAGGCCACCACGCCCAGTCTCAGTTGCTGTCTCAGGGCACCCCAGGGAACAAAGCCCAGTCCTTGACCCTGCCCAAGCACGAAGCACATGCTTTAGTCTGCTAAGCTGTCTGGCCGGCCCTGAATACCATTAATTTAAATACCAAGAATGATTAAGTGTTTATTTCAAGAGCATCCTAGAGAAGAAGAAGGTGATGTAGGGAGGCGACTGGCAGGCAGGACAAGGCTGAGGGAGTGAGTGGGCTTTACATGGGGCATGATTGACACTGTGGATGTGGTCCTGATGGCAGAACTGAGATGAGGAGTCAGTATGGTGTTGCATTGTAGAAATTCTGAAAGCATTGTCTTTGGTAGGTTAAAAATGTTAGTAGCATCCGTGTTTTTAAAAAATGAGTTCTTTGTTTTCCTCAAAGTAATGTACCTACTTTTGTCTCTTAAAAGCAGTTTTTCAGGATTGTTTTCCTGTAAGTGAGAAAGTATAACGTAGGCTATTAATATTCCTTCTTATTTCTTCATTTAAACACTGCCATATATCTCTGGTTGTGCTTTGTATTATTTATGTCTTAATTATCACTCAGCCTCCATTATTTTTGTAATAAAAATATTGCTTATTAAAGAAATACTTGCTGAAATGTCCTCTAATTTTATACTACTTTGCTGTCCTTAAAAAAAAATTTTCACATGGACAGAATATTAGTGAAAAATATCCTGGGAGAAACTAGGTATTAATGTCTTCAAATATATTCTACCTTGCTGTTTTTAAAGGAAAAGCCATTATTTTACAGTGCTTTTACAGTCCTTCCAAACCTGCTGTCATTTTTTGAGAAACTTTAGAGGACTGAATGTTCTTTCTGGTAGGTGGCTTTCTCTTTTGTATATTGACACTCATATATAGTAAGATATATTATAAATATTTGCTTTCTAATTTCAATTTTACCTGTATGTTAAATGCTTTGATTTTAAATGCAAGGTTAACAAAAATGGAGCACACTGAAAATTTAGTGATTGCTTTTAATAGACAAACATGTTCTCTATAGATGGTGAATAAGTGATATTTGCATCAATTCATAGTTGATCTGAAAGGTCCAAGTCTTGCAAAAAATCTCCTAGTATATTGTTAAAAACTACACACACACACACACACACACACACAGAATCCATTCCAGTCTATTAAATAAAATGGAGGTTGCTGTTTGAATAATTAAGTTTCTTTAAAAAAAAATCCTCTTAATATATAAAGTCAATCAATGCAACATAAGGCTCATACCTTTGCTTTTTAAGTAGGATTATTTATGTATTTTTATACAGTGACAGAAGTGTGGTGTGCTATGCTGTTGAGAACAGTCTTACTACACATGGCTGATGAGCACTGAAATAGAGCTGAAATTGAAGAGGTCACATGTAGCTGGGGGGCTACCCAATGGGGTGGCATTTTTAGAATTTAGAAATTTGTGTTCTTACACTGGTTTTGAGTCCTTGCATGCTTGAGCCTTTGTCTGTGGCTGTTTTTCTTATTCCATGAATTTTTGGTAAGGAAGATGAAGAATATTAATTGGATTTCAATAAGAATAGGGAAGTTAAAGCATGAAATAAAGTGAAATATTTAGCTTATTTTGCAGGATAAGAGGTCAAGTAATGGAATATTTTTATACTTTGTTCTGCTGGAGAAGTAGAACCCGTACAAAGTTTTTTCCCCATTGCTGAGATTCCATTTGACAAGAAATGTCTAACATTCATTCCAGAATAAATGGTACTACAAGCTCTTACCTAATTAAATCCTTAAGTATGTGGTGGGATAATACGTCACTAGAGTGTAGTTTCCTCTATAAAGGATAGATATCCCTCTATATCAGATAAACACAAAGCAAGAGGTGATGGGGTTGAAGGGGGATGGCAAAGAGACAGAGGCAGACAGAGAGAGAAAGATATGATGTGGGCTGATCACTGAAAATGTTTTTGAAGTTGTGAAGTTTAAAAGCAAAAAGGACAAGGAAAAGAGGGTGGGTAGTGGGATGAAATCAGCAGCATGTTTTGAGCAACAAAGATGCTATTATGGGGACATAGTACACAGTGTAGCAGGAAGGTGGGGAGAGGTTGATAGAATTCCAGAGTTCTTCAGAGGTGGGCAGTGGATACACCAAGAGGGATCTTAAAGGTCATGACACAGAGATTGGATTTTTATTTTAAATAAGTAGAAGGCTATGGAAGAATTTCAAATTGCAGATAAAATACTCTGATTTGACTTTTTGAAAAATCCTTTCTACTTGTGCAGACAGTGAGTTGGAGAGTGTGGACAGCAAGATGTACTAGCAGACTCTGGCAGTAATCGCAGTGAGAATGAGAGGTATGGGTAAGGGTTGTATTGTGTTAGTATAGGAAGTGGGTATATATTGCTGGTAGTTTGGTGGTGGAAACTTAAGAACATTGGACGGGTTGGTTGGTTTGGTGTGGATGAAAAGAGAATCCAATGTAGCTTTTTGACTTGCGCAAATTGCTAGATAGTAGTGAGTTAACTAGATTGGAGGAAGATGGTGATTGTAAATGGTTTGAGACATTTTGAAGAAAACAAATGAAACTATCCCTTATAAATATATTAAATTTGTTGTGTCTAAGAGCTTTCTAGTTTGAAACATCGAGGAAGCAGATGTGTGAGTCTGGAGCTTAGTAAAGAGATGCACAGTGGAGATATTTATGCACAGACTTGTGCATAAATCCCTGAGAACTGATGAGATCTCAGGGTGGTCTTCTGGTGCATAGATTTGAGGTGCAAAGATATAGGATGGTGCTCAGAGCAAGCTGTCAGGGACTCCAGACTGGAAAAAGTCAAGAAATACATAATTCAGCAGAGGAAGAAACATCAGAACAGATTGAGAATTAGCTCATTGGAGGAGGTGGAGGATCCTGAAAGCTGGTTTCCTGAACCAAAGAAAGGAGTGCTCCAGAAGAAATGAGGTGGCAAATTACATAGCATGCTGCTACGTGTGGTCACTCAAGATAATGTTGTCATGTGAAAATTTGTTGATAACTTTTTTTTTGTTGTTGTTGTTTTGTTTTGGTATGGGGGAATCAAACTCAGGACCTTGTGCTTGCCAGACTGGTCCTTATGCTGCTGAGCTATCTCCCCGACCTCATAACTTTTGAGTAAAGAAGTTTTTGTTTCTCTTGGTGGTAAAAGCTGGACTGAAGCGAGATAAAAAAGAGTGAACAAGAACAGACACTAACCATGCTTATAATGAAATAGAATGGGACCTTTTGCTACAAAAGGAGAGAACTGGGTACTACTAATGGGAGTGATATCTGAGGTCAAATGAATGGAACTCAGTGAGCAATGGAGAAACACAAGTTAATGAGATTTCAGAGAAGGAGACTTGGCTTGGCCCTTGAAAAATGAAATGGATTTGTTTGCATAAGACACAGTTCTGGGAGTTGCAAATAATGAGCCGAGGCACAAAAGTAGTGTTGAAGTTTATAGAATTAAGGACAGGTTATGGAATTACTATTTGACACTGATCTCAATAGTATTGGGCGTAGCAAGTATTTTGGATGGGATCAGATTGTAGAAGGCTTGAAATGTAACTAATTTCCCCCCATATATTGGTTGTTAAATGAGTATATAAGATGAATAATGAACTTTTTCATGAGCTAATGATATTTGATTTGATATAAGAAAACTATTTGCTAATAGTAGTATTGGTAAAAATACTGAGTCTTTTTCTACAATATTTATTAGTGAAGTTAGATTTTGATTATAATAGGATAACAGATGTTAAATTGTGTTCTATTTTCATCTATAGATCAAAAACTCATTTCTTATCCATTGTTTTTCACTATTGCTATTAATCTTGTTTTCATTTTACTTTGAATATTCTCTGTATAATTTTATACTTTTATATTGTTAAAATTGATGAGACTAGATTATTAATTTTGTCACTTTACTATCTCATCTGATGTTGCAGGTGGAATGAAAGTAGGTATTTTGAAATACATAATTTCTTCAAAAAGTTAATTCCCAGAAAAAAAAATATATTAACAATTATATTTTGAAGTTGGGCAAGTTTCACCACCAGAGTATTCTTTAGTTTCTGTTTCTAAGTCTGCCTCTATAATTCAGTGTGATTTTTGTCAATAGGCCAGTGAATAGGATGAGGGTATGTGTTCCCTTTGCCCTATAGGACTTGCCATAATTGCTTTGTACTTCCCACTAGAAGTGTTTAAGTATTTATTCACCTTACTAAGGATAGATAAAAAAGCTTAAATTAAGCTATAATTATATTCAGCATTGGTGAATTACTCTGACAGAGGAATGTAAATTGGATGTGGACATTATTCAGTATTAAAGATGACCTTCTGAATTTAAGGGACAAAATCTGTTAGTTTGTTACATGTGTTCAATGATATATTTTTCCCCCTTTAAGAAAGCATCTTATGTTGATTTTTAGCAAAATGTCTGTTTCCCAAGGCATTCATATGATTTTTTTACATAATTAAAATAAATATTTTTATTGTTATCAAGATATGAGTTCATTATAAGCAAGTAACTATGATAATGTTCAGAAGCAGGGCCTGGGAGATGGCTCAG
>NW_004524726.1:4158861-4159430 GCF_000260255.1 Octodon degus
TTCAAAAGCAAAATGAAGGAAAATCTATAATGCTTAGACTGTAGAATTTTTGTGTGAAGCAGGAAAATGAGAGTACATATATTTACAAACGTCTTCATGTCTAAAGCTTTTGGTTGGTTATTTGAAAGAATTGGTTAATGAGTAGAATCATAAAACATGAACACTTAAAAAATTCATAGCATAGATTTTTTCAGGACATGTTGTGGAACCCCAGACCTTTTCTTGGAATGGACAGAGGCTGATTGTCTAAGCTACACACCCATTACGTGTTGTCTTCTAGTTAGTGTTCAATTTTTAAATTGGAACAGAATCTTGGGAATTTGACAAAGTAAGAGAATTATTTCCTTTCTTTTATTTAAAAATAGATTCGATGCTATCTCATTAGTTTACAGTAATGCTCATTTCTTTTTTTTCTTTTTCTTCTTTTCTTTTTCTTTGTTCTTTTTTTTCCAAAATTTTATTGATAAACAGATAGCAATGAGACAGTTACAAATCAAATCGGAAGTACAGTTTCAACAAATAATACACTGCATATATTCTTCTTAGTGGTTAATTGCTGTACAAGATGC
>NW_004524726.1:4165699-4180872 GCF_000260255.1 Octodon degus
GCACTTGTTCTGGGTGGGCACTGGCTTTCTTCCATATGTTTCTACATTTGATTCTTTAGTGCAGATGTTATTAATTCAGGAATTTCTTTTTTCATTTCCAATCTGAGGTCTTCTATATCTTTCTACAGCTGTTTCTTTATTTCAGAAGCTGTTGATTCATTGCTTTCAGCTGTGTGATTTCCCATTTGTTCTGTGTTAGTGTCCTCTGCATTTGTTACGGGTGAGCTTGGGTTTTGAGGTTGCATTTTGTTCCTTCTCGTCATTTTGTGTAGCACTGTCTTCTGACCTTTGTTGTAGATCTTTGCTGTAGTTATAACTTTCACACGTACTGAAGTTCAGGTGCAGCTCTGCAAAGTTTGGACTTATCCAGCTGCATCTGGCGTAGGTCTGGCTGTTGTGCTTAGCGCCTTCCGGCTGATGCCCTTGAGGGAGAATATGTTGTGCCCCTGTGGCAAGATGTTCTGCTCCTGGACTAGGTGGGTGGAACTATCCTCTTCACTCTCTGCAGGGATGCAGCTGCAGTGTTACCCCTCAGGCATGTATGCCAGGCCTGAGCTGTGCCTGGAGGGGGCAAGGTGAAGTAGGGGGAAGAGGAAGCTCTCCCACACACTCACTGGACCTGGGCTAAGACTGGGTCCGGGGTTTCCTAGAACACCGCAAAATTCCTACTTGGTAGGCGGCGTGGGGCGTTGCTGCGGAGTGATGGGGGGCGGCCCGAGGGGTGGGAGAGGGTCCGGCCCAAGCTGAGCCTGTGCTGGGACAGGTCCTGCAGGCGCAAGGTAGCAGGAAGCTTTCCAAACACTCAGTGGCCCTGGGCTAGGGCTGGGTTTGGGGGTTCCAGGAAGTCGGCAGAAATTCCTTCTGGGTGGGCAGGGTCGGGGAGGTACTGCGGAGTTTTGGGGGCGGCCCGAGGGGGTGGGAGAGGGTCCGGCCCACGCTGCGCCTGGGTTTGGACTGGTCCCACCGGTGCAGGGTAGCAGGAAGCTCTCCACACACTCACCGGACCTGGGCTAGGACTTGGTCTGGGGGTTCCCGGAAGTCGGCAGAAATTCCTACTCAGAGGGCGGGGTGGGGTAGATACTGAGGAGGGGGGGGGTCCCGAACGGGTGGGAGAGGGTCCGGCCCATGCTTCGCCTAGGCTGGGACTGGTCCCACCAGTGCAGGGTAGCAGGAAGCTCTCCACACACTCACTGGACCTGGGCTAGGACTGGGTCTCAATGCTCATTTGTTTAGCAATTAAAAATCTTTTGAATGTTTGAATTTTCATTGTAGAAATAGCTGCTTTCTCAATAATGTCTGTTTTTGTGACTTAATATTTTAAAATTAAATAGTGAGTGAAATTATCAAGAATAGATTTGGAAATAGACCTCACTGATTCACAGTAGAAGCATGTGGATATATTAGTGAGTAGAACAGAAGCCTCGAGAGTTCACGGCACCAGAGCATCAGAGTGTGTTTCACACATGTAGTGGAATAAACAACAGATAATTGACTCACCTTACCGGAGAGGGGATGATTAAGAATGTTTATAGCTATGTAGACTTGTATGTGTTTTCTTTATATCTTAGTCACTTCCCTCATTGCTGAGATACAATATCTGGAATGTACAAGTTGAAGGAGAAAAGGCTTATTGACTCACAGTTTCTAGAGACTTCAGCTCATAGATGACTGATATCAAGGCAAGATAGTATGGCCGAGGCGCATGGCAGGAGAGAGCTGCTGTTCATGGCAGGGTAGCCAAGGACACAGAGAGAAAAGGCAGGAGCCAGGGAGGAGGGTGAGCTCTTCCAGACTGTGCCCTCAGTGATGACCTCTGATGACAAAACACCACCTCCTAATTTTCCCATTTCCTTTTTTTATTTATTTTTCTTGTTTTACCACCAGTTTGCCTTTAATTCTTTTTTAATCAGGGCATTATTCCCACAGAATTGCTAATCAATTTTACATGAATTCATTTCTTTGTAGTTCATCTTGGTCTTTATGACAGACTGATTAGGCCTGCAACCCCCCAATGGAGTGGATAGTGAAAGTTTTAATAAAGAGACAAATGGCATTATTTTTGGGCTCTAGGAGGATCAAAACCTTCTAGCAGAATTCGAGATTCTCTGTGGCCTGAGACAGAGAACTTCTCTTGGTGGCCCCAAATTTATTTGGTTTTCAAAAGAAGAGGATGCTGAACAAAATGTGGAAACTGAGCAGAACCTTGAGTGTCAGTGCAAAGAGTTTTCCAAGTAGTAAATTATGCTAATTGGGAGACTGTCTTATCTCCAGGTGACAGTAAGCACAGAAGTGAGATGCCTGCAGTTACAGTCTCTGTTAGTTTATTGGGGTGGAGGCAGACATCCTCAGCTATGACCTCATCTTGTTGTTTGAGGTGTCTTGGCTTACAGGCCACTATACACCTCGGCCAGGACTAGTGATTCATAGAAGTTCACTTACAGTGAATCCACTGCCCATCACCAAACAATGGGCTTAGGCCAAGGACAAACTCACAAGCAAATGTAGAAATCCAGTTGATTAATTTTAAATCCTGCTTAGAACTGCTTTTGGTCTTTATTTTATAGGACCTCATTTTAGCTGTTGATGCTTGATTCTCTTAGTGAAACTTTCTCGGGTATTATTATTATTTTTTTAAATAGATAAGATTTGTGGCACTTGGTTCTCAAGTTTGTGCTGTTATTGCCCTTTTCTCCAGTGTTCTCTCATTTAACAGAGGACAGTTAAGTCCTGCACATTTGGAAAGATGGAACATCCTTTTCTGTTCCTACTGCTAAACATAACTAAAAAACTTGGGCATTATGTGTGAAAGAAATATAAAGCAGTAAGCCTAGGAAACTTAGAATTCTAGGAACTGGGAACAACATTTGTTGAGTTTACTGGTCTCTGTGTGTGAACATGAGGGTGCTTGCATGCACGTGTGTGTGAACCCATGATCTCCAGATGTGGAATGAAGTAAAATTCAAAGATTGCAGAAGGCACAAACTAAAACATCCTAACAAACCTCTGTTCTCTTAAGGACTACGAACAAGCAGGCAGCAGGGCAGAAAACTTTGATGTAACTTGTTTGCCAAACATTGTGGAAGAAACCTGTGGCCATGTCCGCAGACCTCTACTATTGAAAATCAAAATGGGAAGTCAGAGCCTCTCTACACAGAAAATAGTGATGGTGACAGAAGAGGCTTCTAGAGTAAGCATCTTCACCACCACCTTGAGATAACAATGTCCCCATTCTCCATCCCCCACCACTCTGCCCAGAGGGGTCACATGATGTAGTGAGGCATTCCTACTTCTTCCTGCCAGGGACAGATCAGTGGAGGCCTAGCAGGAAGCCTGAACTCCCGCCCAGGCCAAACTAACAAGGGACAGACAGTCAGGGAGTTCCTGATTGTCACTTGCACAAACACTTCTGGGGAAGGGGCCAGTGGCAAAGGTAATCACATTTGGAAGATTTAGGAAGTGAAATGTCAGTGAAAAAGGGAGATGATGAATGTGTAGCCCAGTAGTCACTGGTGGAGGTGACAGAAAGGAAAAAATGTAGCCTGAGGGAAAATAAAATTGAGGGAAGTATAGGTGAGAAGATGAACATGGCTGAAAGATTTCTGTGGATATGGTTGAAAAGAATCAATAGAGAGAAAGAAATTGTTATTATTATTATTATTATTATTATTATTTTCATTATTATTATTATTATTTTTTTTTGGCAGAGCAGGGATTGAACTCAGGCCCTTGCGCTTGCCAGGGAAGCACTTATTCCACTGAGCCATCTCCCCGGCCTGAGAGGAAGAAATTGTAGATAAAAGTGCAGAAATGTGTGCTGGGATTGTACTGAACTTTGTAGATAAAATTTTAAGCATAAGAAAGCACACGTCTCTCTGGACAGGGAGGTATAATATGGGTAGAACAAAATGGGCCTTCTTGAAGAAGATAGTGTTGGCTTCACTCTTTTTATGGGAGGGAGGGTCGCAGTCCTGTGTGACGAGGGCTGGAGGTGAGAGTGGGTTTAAAAAGCTGCTGGTTTTGATTAGGCATAGAAAGAAATGGAATATGAGTGAAAAGTCTGGAAAGTTACCTTGAAGACCCATTTGAAATTGGAAAATTTGAGCAAGTAATAATGCAGAACAATGGCTCTTAAATTCACTATTTAGTGCAAGAATCTTTTTTGTAAAGACTAGATTATCCAGCTTTTGTTTTTCTTCATATCTGAAAGATAAAGCAGAGCTATTTCATTTGGAAAAGTGTCAGGGCCGCAGAAGGGTCGATAGTCACACTCTGAGGCAGGAGTACAGAAGCTGAGAGCTGTAGGGGTTGCTGGCTGGACTTTTGTGGAATGTGCTGATAGGAGAGTTGAGAATGTGGATGTGAGCTGCTCCTTGGATACAGATTGGTCAGAAAAACCAAGAGCCAGCAAATAACACAAAGGTGACCCCTAGTTAAGGCCAGAGTAGGTGCAATCATGTGCGCCAAAGTTTAAGAAACTAGATTTCACACTTATAAAGTCATCCAAAGAAGTAGCATGTGAGTCTGAGGGAGTTCATCTAAACCAGTCCCTGCTAACATCAGGATGAACCAAAACAATTGAAGATGGGGGCAGCTATGGCTCTGGTCCTATTTTAATATTCTCAATGAGTATGGATAACTTTGGTTTTTATGTGTCAGTTTGCTTTCTCTCTAATGTATGTGATATGAGGAGTAGGAGAGGGATTAGAGGCATCAACCTTAGATTTGGAGAATGAGTAACTTTTTCTATGCAAAATTAATAGTATAAGCCAGCAAAGATATAGGAGAGTTCAATCAAGACCTTTATACAGAATGAGGAAATAGATACTTATAGAATCTTTAACCCAGGAGTAACAGAATTTTGATTCTTTTCATATACTAATATATCAAGATTTAGCATATTTGATGTCACAAAGCAGAATTCATCTGTTCAATATACTGAAGTTACTCAAATAGAAACTTAGTAAGAGAAAGATTTCAGGAACATGTCCATATCCACAGAAGCTAAGCAAACTTATAAGTAATCTGTGGGTCAAGGATGTTTCAAGAAAGTAAACTATACACTGATGAAAATACATTTTAACATTTGTAGGAAACATCTAAAGTAGCACTCAAGGGAAATTCATAGTGTTAAGCAGATTTGAGAGAAGAAAAATGTTCAAATCAGTAATTTTTGCTTCTACCTCAGGAATTTTAGTCAATGAGAAAAGTAAAGCAAGCAGAAGAAAGGAACTAATGAAGATAGGAGCAGAAAATAAGTAATTTAAAAGAAGCAATAGAAGAAATATTGACAGGGGTTGGTTGTATGAAGTGATTAATAAAATTTGTGAACTTGTAATATTGATTAAAAAATAGAATAGCAGCCAGCGTTAAGCATTAAATGGGATACTACTACAAATCGTACAGACGCTTTAGTCAACAAGACAATAAAGAAACACTGGCTGTGGTTTGGCCATGCTGAGTTGACCCCCAGTGTGTCATCACCAACTTGGTCCTCAGTGTAGTGATGCTGGCAGGTGGAAAGAAACCGTTAGTGTGTGAGAGCCAATGCAAGGTTAATTGGTCATTGGTGCAGGACACTGGAATACTTGTGAGGTTCCAGGTTATTACTGGAGAGCAGAGTGATACAGATGACTAAAACTAGTTCTTCCTCTCTCTTTGATTTCCTGTCTTGCCATATGGTCTCTCTCTATTGTGTGATGTCACATCATGTCCCCATGACATTTTGATGCCATTTGCCAGTGGGCCATGAATATATGCCACCAACAGCTGAACATGTCAGGCTGTTCAGTATTGCTGCTCAGATGCCAAACTATGAGGTAAATGAACCTTTTATTTTGCAGTGTACTCAGCCTTAGGTATTTCGTTAAATTTTGAAAAAAGGTTTAGTACAACAGTAAATAGCTTTAGATACGTTAGAAAATTTAATTGCAATAGATGAATTCTTTTAAAAACATGAATTACCACAGGAGCTAGAAAGTTTAGATGACCCTATGCCTAGTGAGGAAATTAAATTTTTAACTTAAAAATCCCCCAAAATATCTTTATGTGTAGATTTTATTGCTAGAGAAGTCTTGTGCACATTTTTTTTTTTTTTTTTTTTAATATTTGTTTACGGGGTCTTGCTACACAGTTTAGACTCATAGTGATCCTCTTGCTTCAGCCTTCCCAGGGCTGGGATTACAAGCGTGTGCCACTATTCCTGGTTTCAGGGCCAGCACAATGTACCCTGTGTTTGGGGTGGGTCCTGGGCCAGTGTGGCATGTGGTACCCGGGATCAAACTCGGGTCCTCGTGCTTGCCAGGCAGGTGCTTAGACTGCTGAGCTATCTCCTCAGCCCTTGTGCACTTTTAAAGCAAAACCTATGAAGTCTTTTCTAGGCATTGAGGAGAAACAGGGAATAAGCCACAGTTAATTTCATGAATTGGTATGTGATAGTTAGACTAGACAAAGATAAAACATTGAAGGAAACTCCAAATTCATAGAATGTGATGGATTGCCAACTGGTGGTCAGCTTTTAACACCCAGCTGAACTGAACCAGCATGGTGGTGGATGTGGAAGGCCTACCTGAGGATTACTGCCAGCAGCATAAGTGGCAGAAATAAGAAGGCTGTTAGTGAAGCTTTTGGGGAGCTGTTGGAAAGCTGTCGGTTCTCGTGGGCTATCTACTGCTGGGGGACCTTGGCATGCTGGCTTTCTTGGTGTGAACTTGGTTGTTCTTATTGGAGGAGGAACTTGGGGCCTCATTGTCTCTGAAGATGGCTGTCATTTATTTTGGGAAGCTCTGGTCCTCAATTTTGGCATTGTTTCCTGACTCTGGAGGGGAAGATGATGCACTACTCAGTCTCCAGGGCTTAAACTCGGGTCCTTGTGCTTGCTAGGCAGGCACTTAGACTGCTGAGCTATCTCCTCAGCCCTTGTGCACATTTAAAGCAGAATTAAAATCTATAGTTTTTTCTAAGCATTAAGTAGGCACAGGGAACAAGTCATTGTTAATTTTATGAATTGTATTATGTGACAGTTAGACTAGACAAAGATAGTGTCTGGAGTGGAGAAGCTTGTTACATTGGCTTTCCTGATGCAAAGCTTTCCTCATCGGTGGAGAGGCTCGAGACCTCACTGTTGATGAGGTACTATGGCGCTTGTCCCGGGAGCTCTGCTTCTTACTTTGAGTGTAACTTCCTCGCTCCAGTGCAGACCCCACAGCCTGACAGCACAGCTCCTTCATCCTGCTGGCACAGACTTTCTAGCTTCCACCACTGACCTTTGGGCCTTCCCAGCACGGATCCTCAAATAGGCCTGTGTGAGACGTTGTGGCCTCCAGTTGAACTTGTGGAAGGTACTGTTATGAACTGTGGGTCTTCAGCTGGACTCATGCAGGACATTATTGTGGAATCCAGACCGTCAGATGGATTCTTCGGTCTTTAGTGTATGGACAGATTTCCTACGCTCCCTTTTTTTGTATTTCCTTGTTTGGGTGACTCTGTATTTTATGTCCTGTATTTTATTGTTACTCTTACAAAAGCCCAAACTATGACATACTGTAGTCCATCCTGAATAGAGACACAAAAATCCTTATTTCATACACTCACAACCCAAAGAAGAAAAATCTTATCATATGGATGGATGTAGTACAATTTTACAACAAAATTCAGCACCCATTTGTGATTAACAACTAAAAAAAAAAAACAAAAAACAGGAGTGGAGAATATTCTGAGTTTAAAATGCCCACATGTTTAAGATCTTATTTCCTACCTGTGTCTTTCTTGGAAGTAGGACCATTATGATGTAATTAGTTAAGTTGTGGTCATAAAGACAGTCCTATGTGCTATTGATTAAATTTAATGAGAAAGTGACACCAAGTCCCATGTGTGACCGGAGCATAGGAACCCTAGGGTTGCCATTTTCACCAGAAATTGGGGTGGAGCCTTAGGGAAAACAAGGACCTAATGACTTTCTTGTCATAAATGTAAGCTTTGGAAATGGAGGAGACTATTTGTTGTTTTAAATCACTCACCTTGTGATACTTTGGTGTGGTAGCCTTAGGAAAGTGATACATACAGAGAGGAACTTTCTCAATTAGGGAGATTAGTAGAAGTCCTACAGGTGATATTTATCTACAGTGATGAAAGAGTCAATACTTTCACTCTAAGACTGAGAATAAACCAAGCATGTCTGTTACTCTACCATCATTCAACATAGCCAGAAGTTTTATCGAGAGTTGAGGTAAGAAAAGTAAATTAAACCATACATATCGCAGAGGAGATGACAAAATAGTCTCTATTATAGATAACCTGCCTAATTACATGGAGGATTTTAAGAAAATTTTTAAAGAGCTCTTAGAACCTATCAGAGAACAACAAGGTTGCCAAATTCAAGATAAACATACCAAAATCATTTTGTTTCTATTGACTAGCAGTGAATTTGTGGAAAATGAACTTAAAAATACAGCATTGCATATAATTGTTCAAAAGTACTCAACTCTGTGCACAGGACTTATACTGGTAACTAAAAAAACTGTAATTTAAATCAGAGATCTTCAAATTTAGAGCTGTCCCATTTTTTGTGAATAAGGTGATTCATTTTGTTTGTGAGCAAAACTCAATTCCTTTCAGTTGTAGGACTGTGATTTCTTTCTAGCTATCAGCTGAAGCCCATTCCCAGTGTAGAGTTTACCTATATTCCTGACTCTACTCCTTTTCCTCCATTCAAACTAGTGAAGGTCCTTTGAATTTTACTCAAGTTTGAATCTAACATTTCATCCATTTTTCTAATCTAGCTTTCCATGAGTCATATGATTAGATTTTACCAACTGGAAAATGTAGGCTAATCTTATTTTAAGATCATTTGATTAACAACCTTGATTTCCTCTTTGTTACATTAGGGAATATATTTATAGGTTCTAGGAGTAGAATGTTTACATCTTTTGGTGGGCAAGTAGTTACCTCTGTCTTACATACCTCATACTTTGATGGCTTCCTATTGCCCTTGGCATTGTAATGTTTTCAACATCTAACCCTTTGCTACCTGCTGGTTGTATTTCAGATTTAGTTTCCTGTTGTGTTTAGCACTGCCTATATGGTAATGTCTTTGTGTGTTTTTCTTCTTGTATAGAAATCTGTCTTTCTATGACTTCACCATTGTTGTGGTTTGGGGTTTTGCAAGAAAAACAATATAAAACAGGACACATTCTGTAATATTACTTTAAAAGGAATCACCCAAAGAATAACATGCAAAGAGTGCAGGAAATCTATCCACACACATAAACACTGCAGATTCTAGAGGAGGGCCTAGATTCTTGTTTACAGATCTGTGCTAGAAAGGTCCAAAAGTCAGTGGTGGAAGCTAGGAAGTCTGTGCCAGTGGAATAAAGGACCTGTGCTAGCAAGCTGAGGGATCTGAGCCGGAGCTAGCAAACAATGCTCAAAATAAGCACCAGAGCTCCCCCAAAAGTACCACAGTCATCCTCAGCAACAGTGAGGGCCTGAGCTTTTCCAGGGATGAGGAAAGCTGAGTTCCTATCAGGAAAGCCAATACAATAAGCTGCATGAGCAGTGCACCATCTTTCCCTTCAGAGCTAGGAAGCGATGCTTAAGATGAGGACCAGAGTTCATCGAGAAAGCCAGCATGAAAAGCTCCTCTAGCGAACAGCCTAGGAGAACCAGCAGCCTCCAACAGCTTCTCCAAACAGCATCCCTAACGGCATTTTGGCAGCTTCTTCTGTTCTGCCTTTATGTTGCTGGCAGCAGTACTCACTCAGGTGGGCCTCCCACACTCAGCACCATGCTAGTTTAATTCAGCTGGGTGTAATAAGCTGACCACCTGTTAGAAATCCACTACAGCCATCAAGACTCAGATCAGATATCACTTGCTTTGAAGTCCTTGGAGAGATACATATTGCCTTTGCTGTTTCCCTACTACCATTGTTACAGTATGAGAATAATTTGATTCAACATTTGTTTCAAGCATTAGTCTGTTATCCTTTCAAGGACAGAGAACATACTTTGTTCTTTTTTTTTTTTTCCCCCTCATGCCTGGTGCAAGATCAAGCATACAACCCTTACAAAGACTGGATAATTTTATGAAAGAACACTTGAGTTTTAGTAGTAATGAAGGATCACTGTTTGAACAGCATTCAGTTCTGATAGTGTGATGTAGAACAGCAACTCCAGATTCCTCATCCTTTGCTTGGGATGGATAAAAACAAGCTCTGAAATTAGGATTGATGTTTCTAGCATGAGGGTTAAAAAAACTTTGGATGTTTTACAGTTTTACTTGTTCGAAGAGCACAAGCTTAGGGATCAGGACACCTAACTGTTATTGCAAAGTGACCCTATCCTCTTTCTCCATATCCTTTTCATTATATAGCACAATTGGAGGGAATTCAGTTTCCTCTAAATTGATTATTGAGTACTTAATTTATCCAGTGCTAGATAAAGAAGAAATGATTTCTGTTCTTAAGGAATTTGCATTTGGTAAAGTTGACTTTATGATCTGGTAGATTTTTTCTAGTTCTGATAAACCTATGATGATCTTTCTTTCCTTTTGGAAAAGGAAACCTGAGAAGAAAGGTAATAACTTTAAACAAAACAAAATAAGGGGGAGAGGATCACTGTGTGGAAAATAGATTTCACATTGCTATATGTGCCTCTTAGCCACGAGGTAAATCTGAGATATGACTGTTTCTCCATTGCTCAGTGAAGTGATTGGCTATATTTGCTTTTTAAAACCAACGAGATGTCAAAAACCACTTTACACACTTTTGATTTCATCTTCTTTCTCTGGAAGCAATAACTGAATTTTAGAGCCTAAACTACTTTTGAACATTTTGAACATTTAAAGGTGGTTTGAGCAGTGTAATTCTAGAGACCTGCTCTTCCTTTCCCTCTTGCTCTCTTTCTCTTTATAAAATTTCTGTTACCTGTTTGCCTCTTTTTTCATACATTGTGACCCCAACTAGGAAGTGCTATGTGGTCATATACTTAGATGTTTTAAGGCAATTAAAAGCAAAGAGTTGGATATTTTCTGTTACAGAATTTTAAAAGATGTTTGTATTAAGTTCACATTTAGCATAATAATTGTTTTTGCTCTTTGAAACCAATTTTTTTCTAATACAGATGTCATACTGATTTTGTTATTTCTATTCATGGGGAAGAAACATTTACATAGTGTTTGTTCATTCATGGATGCAGTTTGTAGTTAAACCAAATAATGCCTGATGGCATGATGCTGACAGACGCTGAACAAATAGTGTGAGATTTTGTTTCCTGAAGCTGGATCATTTATAGATGACTTGATGATGTTTTTCCAGGTTGTTTCTTACAGTGATGATGAGAAATTTTTCTCTTTGTAGGAAGCTATGGATTTCAATAAACCTCTGTCAGGACTGCAGGCCTGCATACTCAATATCACTTTTTATCTTGAACATTTTATCCAGAAACAAGGAATGATGTTTGTACCCCATCCTTAAAGATAATATTGTTGTAAGTAGTCAGGGTGGAGATTAAACAATCAGAGGATGGGGTTTGAATGAACAATTGTTAATGTAACAAAATTTTGGCCTTAGAATTAAAAAAAAAATTTGCGTAATTTTTATGCATATTTAATTTAGTTTTGGTGCTGCTTTCTCAATTAATAATCAGTTTTATTTTTATGTTTGAACACATTGTTCCACTGGTTATCAACAGTCTTTGTTTTTACTCCCTGTAACTTGTCCCACTTTCGTTTTTTGCTGTTTTTAGGTGCTCTTTAAGGCATTGCACACTTCTATGACTTTGTGATGTTGAGAAATTTCCATAATGAAGTAAAAGATTGTAATGCAGAGTGATTTGGCAGAATGGGCCCTTGCATGCAGCCTTCATCTATCCTGTTTTATTCAGAATTAGTTTTTATGTAATATCTATGAGTGGGCGTAAATTATGTTTTAATGATTCATGTTCTGTAGTGTAAAAGAGAGGTATCTAGTGGGTCTAGAAATAGTTTATTTGAGACCTTCTGTGGGTCCCATTATCCCTGTTATAATTGTTATGTTAGGGGTGATAAATTTTAAATAGCTATATTGTATTATTAATTATGCAGATCAGAGAAGTTACTGATTTACATGGACTGGTATTCCTCCTGAATTTTATAATGTGTCAGAAAATAAGCATATTAAGTGCAACAAAGACTTTTTGTTATATTAACATAATGTGAAATTACTTTGTATGTTTTAGTGTAAGGCAGTTTTGTGAATATAACTTTGTTCTCTAAGTGACTGAAGGTGATAAAAGTATAAAAATCTCTAAATCATTTATATTAGCTTTAGAATATCTGTATGGATATACTTTTGAATACAGAGATGGTTGAAAATTCACTTCAAACAAAATATTGAAGGCCTACTGGGAAGCACTAACATAAGAAGCCCTATGAACGGGCTCTCCATGCTTTTCAGTACCAGCCAAGTAAAGCTCTCAAATTACTCCTTACATGTTTGATTTCAAGTTTCCCCGCTGCATGTGAAATAAGAATAAACACAGAATAGGATGTCAACAAGGCGAACAGTTAAGCGGATGCTGTAGGGATTTTCTTGAGACTTGAAAGCAAGATTTGAAATGCCTACAGGTAATCTGTCTGCTGCTGATAGAGGACTATAAACTCTTTACTTTAGCACCAGCGTCTTAGTTTGAAAACAGCAACTTCTACTTTGCGTTTTTCCTCATTTTTACCATAAGAGCTAAGTCTTTTGTGGAGAGTATCTTTCCTGTTTGTGTACATTCTTGACTTGGTTATTCGAAGGCTCTTACTGGATAAAAAAGGCCTGAGTAAAGTAGTCTTTTAATAGCCTGTCAATCTCTTTGGCAAGAAAATTCCTCCAGAGAAAGATATTTTCTTTTTGTTTTCTAGTGTAAATTTTGAAAATTCATGGATATCCAAGCTGTGCTTACAGAGTGCTCAAATGAGGAATTTTATTTTATTTTATTGCATTTATTTATCTGTGAATTTTATTAGTACACCTTGTGGCACATGATGGTTACATTCATTATAGGGAACTGGCACGTACATCTCAGTTCTCTACATCCTTGCTGGTGCTTGTTTTCATTTACTTATTTATGTATGTATTTATTCGTGGTACTGTGGCTTGAATCCAGGGCCTTCACACTGAGCTACATCTCCAGCCTTTTTATTTTGAGATGGGATCTCACTAAATTGCCTAGGCTGGGCTTGAATTTGTTATACTTTGGCTTTAGTCTTCCACACTGCTGGGATTACAAGTGTGTGTCACCATACCGTTTCCTTTTTCTTTTTTTTTTTTTTTTTCCCCCGGAACCGGGAATTGAACTCAGACCCTTGCACTTGCCAGGGAAGCGCGTATTCTACTGAGCCATCTCCCTGGCCCCTATACCGTTTCTTTTATCTGTTTGATAATAGCTATTCTTACCAGGATGAAATGATGTCTTGCTGTGTTTTTGTCTTGTATTTCACTGATGGTTAGTGATGTCAAACATTTTTTCATATACTTCTTTGGCTATTTGTATGTCTTCTCTTTTGAGCTGTACATTCCAATCTGTTACCTGCTTTTTAGTTGGTTATATTTTTGTGATTGAATTTACAGAGTACCATATATCTCCTGGATATTACTCCTTGCCAGATGTAGTTTGCAAATCCTTCGTTCCATTTGTTGGATTAGCTCTTCCTGTGATGAGTCTTTGTTGTGCAGATGCTTTGTAGTTTGAATCGCCTATGTATTTTTGCTTTTGTTTCTGTGCTTTTGATATCTTGTTGAAAATAATGTATGCCCATTTCAATATCCTTCAGTATTTCCCCATGCTTTTTTTTTTTTTTAAAGTAGCTGCATAGTTTTAGAACTATTTTTAAATCTTTAATTCATTTAGAGTTGATTATTGTGACTGGTGAGAAATAGGATTCCAATTTCATTATTCTGCGTATGGATACCTCATTTCCCCTGTACCGTTTATTGAAAAGTCTATCCCTTCTCCTCCGTGTGTTCTTAGAAACCTTGCTGCAAGCTGGTTGTTGACATGTGAACTTACTTTGGGACTCTCCATTCTTTCCCATTGGTGTGTCTTTTAAAATCATTACCATTTTTAAAAAAATTATTGCAGATTTTTTTCTCATTTTTTATTGGAACTATTGTATGATAAGAAAATAGTATTTTCTGGTATGTGAGTTTAACTTGTTTTTTATTCCTTGTGATTTCCTCTTTTGATTATTTGATGAAATTTTGTCCACAGTTTTACTCTTCAAACACTACACACACACACACACACACGCACGCACGCACACACACACACACACTGCTTACAGATATGCACATTTATTTCCTGTTGTTTCTTTTTCTTTCCCCCACTTTTTGGAGGCAGATTATAACCTCTTTTTTATTTGCTAAGGTTTCCAAATTTCCAGAGACATAATAATATATTTATTTCTATCATGGTAGTTCTTCTGTTGAGGGTGAGCTGTTGCAAATGGTAAATGATGTCCTTGTTACTTACGTATAGTAATTGTATTACCAAATTTATGAAATGTGTGTAGTCAGGGTGGAAATGGATGGTTTGAACTCAATATGGATGAAAGATCCAAACTGTAGAAGCACTTAACCTAGTGGAAGACAGAAGAGATAAAACTCTTACAGGCATAGGTGTAAACAAGGATTTCTTGAACTGAATTCTAGCTGCACAAGAAATGCAGGACTCAACACATGGGATTACATGAAACTAAAAAGCCTTTGCATAGCAAAAGGAACCACTAACATTCTGCCCTACAGAATGGGAAAAAAATCTGGCAGCTTCTCAGACTAATATGTAGATTGTATAAAGAACTCAAAAAAGTTAAGACTTCCCCAAATTTAAAGACCTAATTAAAAATGGGCATTTGAAATGAATAAACACTGCTCTGATGAAGAAATACAAATTGCCAATAAATACCCGAAATACTATTCAGTGTCAATGGACATTTGAGAAATATAAAGTAAACAACACTCAGAGTCCATCTCACTTCATAAAGAATGGCTTCTATCCAGAAACCAATAGCAAATCCTGGTGAGGCTGTAGGGAGAAATGCTCATTGCTGGCAAGAGTGAAGGGACCGGGGAGATGGCTCAGTGGAATAAGCGCTTCCCTGGCAAGTGCAAGGGCCTGAGTTCAATCCCTGGTTCCGCAAAAAAAAAAAAAAAAAA
>NW_004524726.1:4180972-4183650 GCF_000260255.1 Octodon degus
AAATCCTGGTGAGGCTGTAGGGAGAAATGCTCATTGCTGGCAAGAGTGAAGGGACCGGGGAGATGGCTCAGTGGAATAAGCGCTTCCCTGGCAAGCCCAAGGGCCTGGGTTCAATTCCTAGAAAAAAAAAAAAAAAAAAAAAAAAGTGAAAAAAGGTGTAAACCAGTAGAACCGTTATGAAAATCAGCATGAAAATTCCTGAAAAAACTGAAAATAGAAAATCCATTGGTCCTAGCTATTCTTCTTGTGGGTATAGTAGAATCTTCCCAAAAGAGTTAAAGATACCATGCCATAGTGATTATTCATACCCATGTTCAAAGCAGCACAATTTATGATAGCTAAATCTTGGAAACAGCCTATATCTCCATCAACAGGCGAATGGATAAAGTGTGATATTTATACACAGTGGAGTACTTATGTGCCATAAAAGGGATAAGCTTGAGTTATTTGTAGGAAAATGGATGGACCTTGAGACCATATTAAGGAAAGTGACTCATACCCAGAAGCTTAAATACCACATGGTTTCTCTTAAGTGAAAAACCATGTGTCTCCATATCTGTGTATCTCAAAATAGAAGACAGATAATAGGACAAAAGAGGAGGGGGAAAGTGTTATAACACAGTATGGATAATTATTTAAAAGTGTACTTTTAAAAATTATTTATTTGATACAGGGTCTCACTATACAGCTTGGACTCATAGTGATCCTCCTGTCTCAGCCTCCCCACCCCTTGGATGACAGGTGTGCACCACCATGCCCTACTTTGGGGCTGGCTTGACATACCTGCACAGCATGTGTTACCAGGGATTGAACCTGGATCCTAGCACTTGCCAGGCAGATGCTTATGCTGCCAAGCTATCTCCCCAGCCCTAAAAGTATAGCTTGACTCGGTACAATTTTCTTTAATGTTTTATATGTTCTTTGGCCTATTTATCTAGATTTTATTCTGTATATATAATGAACTTTATAAGGTTATATAAGACAATGAATGTCATGTAGAAAACTAAAAGGAGGTGGAGGCCAGATTGGGCAGGGAGAGGGAACTGTAATGTGTTGTATATATAACCCCTACAGGGAACACAATCATGCACTGCTAATATGTACTAATAAATGTGGGAAAAAAGTAAGTGGAGGTTTTTTAAAAATTTAATACAACTGAGCATGGAACAAGGAAATTCTTAATGTTCTATAGATGTGCATTTTAATGTTATATAAAATTCTTTTTACACATCCCTTTTCACCTTTACTTTTTCTCAATATTTTGTCAGTCTGCATTATTTTTCCATCTTCATTTGTTTAATTTCCTGTTTAATTTCCACTCTTTAGAATGGTTCATATTGAGGCTTATCCAGTGCCACGATGATAAATGTGTTTGGGTACTGGGAATCAAATTCATGACCTTGTGCTTGCCAGGCAAGTGCTGTGCCACTGAGTGACATCCCGGCCTGGCCAATGTTTTTTAGCCAGACGGATGGTAGATAAAGATTTGCTTGGTAGCGTTAGCCAGTTTCTGTGTTGTGAGTACTTGCTTTATGCAGGATGATATAATGTCATTGACTGCGGAGCCTGGAGGAGATGGGCACAGTCAGCTTGTATAAGCCAGTGCAAGCTGAATTTAGCATGGTCCTACTTAGCCTGTATTTACTCTTTTATTTCACTACCAAGATCACACATCACAAGTGATTTTATATTTGGTGCTATTCCCATAGTGTAGTTGTTTTTATAATCCTTGTCAGTCTGTAGTATTATCATGGTATTCTAGACTAGGACATTGACTTAATGTGTAACTTTTTTTTTTTTTTTTCTTTTCATAGCTGGGTGGAAAGTTTTGGACGTGAAGGACTTGGATTATTACTAGACATTTTGGAAAAACTGATTGGTGGAAAAATGTAAGTATTGTAAATAATTTTCAGGTAAGCTACATTTATATACTCAATTATAATTCTAATATTGCTAACTTGTATATTAATATAGCCAAGACAAAGTTGTGAAGAAGAATCAACACAAAGTCATTCAGTGTCTAAAGGCCTTGATGAATACACAGGTATGTGCATAGGTAATAATAAGTATGTATCATTACCTGTTCTCAACTGAGTTTGTTTTGTAATGCCATATATATATATATATATATATATATATATATATATATAATTAGTACTCAGTACAAAAATGTATTACCCTATAAATTTTTGAATAGCTGAATTTTGTTCAGCCCATTATTTTCCCAACTAATTTGTAATGTTTAACTTCTGTTTCCAAAACATGAAAGTATGGCTTGGAAAGAATTATGAGTGAAAAGAGGAGTCTTTCCCTATTGGCCAAAGCCATGGATCCCACGCACCCCAGTATAATGACAGATGTGGTTAAACTCCTTTCTGCAGTGTGCATTGTGGGGGAGGAAAACATGTAAGTGTTGTGCATTTGTTCTCTAGGTATAAAATAATTTTTAAAAGTTTGACTTATTTAATATCTATTCTACTTTAGAATTTACACTTATTCTGAGATATACTCAAGCCCTGATTTAGGTCCTTATTTGGTTGAATATAAATGTTTAATGATTTCTCTTAATATGTAAGTCCTGGGATAGAATGTTTCTGTGAAAAAATGATTTCTTCTTAATTTATTTTAAGCAGCTATTTTGAACTCATTCCTGAAAGTTTTAAGTGAAATTGCGAAAT
>NW_004524726.1:4183750-4188482 GCF_000260255.1 Octodon degus
TTTTTTTGGTGGTACTGGAGATTGAACTCAGGACTTTGCACTTGCCAGGCAAGTAATTATTCTACTGAGCTATCTCCCCAGCCCTGTTTTTTTTTTTTTTTTATCTAATATTTTCAGATGGGCTTAATTTAAATCATGGGTCTTTTATATCTTCTTATAAGAAGCAACATAATAATTATTTGAAAATTTGTGAGGCAGATTTAAAAATAGATATATGCAATAGTACTTCAGCGATATACAAAGTTTTTTTGTTATAAAGTACATACCAAAACTTTAAAAACCTTAAGCACATTTGTTAGCACTGTAACTCAAAAACTGTATTATGCATATTAAGGATGATCATATGCTTTTTAATTTTTATGAAAAGACTGTAATTCTGATTATAAGGAAGCATTTCAAGTGTCTTTTAAAGAGGTTAAAATGGTAAAAACTGAGTAAACAACAGAACAGAAATTTCTCTCATACAGCTGTAGACACAGACCTAGAACTTCTTGAATTCATTAGAAAATCAGCCTCAGGGAGACCCTGTTGGAGCAGGTTGGATTGATCTAGCTTAGTTTAACCTTTATGAGGATAAGGGTCAGAAGTGTCTGAAGCACCACTCAGCCTGGCTCTTTGTCCTCGGTTTGTATCTGTACTATGTATCTGTAGCAGGCCTTTAGCTACGCCCAACTGGAGTCCCAGGCCTAGAAGGCAGGTATCCAGTGAGAGGCCTGTCTCAGTGCCGGTGTGTGTCAGATACTTATGTATGTTGGTATGCATGGCATCTCTGAGCCTCCTATTTTTCCCTCCTCCATCATCCTTTTCTCCCAGTAGCTCTCTTCCCTCCTCTTCTCGTCTTTTTCCTCTCCTTACACTCATCCTTCTTTTCCTACCCTTTTCTCCTTTCCTTTTGCCCTTTTTTCTCCTTACTCTTCTTCCATTTTTTAAATTTTTTTCTGACTTAAGGTATATCAAAATGATGTAAGTAGCATTTACAACTAAATGCCTTCATCTACAAAATAAGTCTTTATAATAGACCCATAACTGTTCTTTAAAAGAGAAGAAAGATGTAGTCTTTGCATAATTATTTAGTTTACATTTGTGTATTGATACCTCACTACTCTATTTTCACTCCCAGTATCACCAATTTGAGAGGCATTAGAGTGTGTTGCTCAAGAACATTTTAATGCTCACTACCTGTTCTGTTAAATTCTTGTTCTACCACTTAGTACAGGTGAGATTTTGAAAAAACTTGCTTAAAATTTTTTGTCTTAGTTTCCAAATCTATAATATGGATCAATACTAGCACCTACTTGATATTATTATATGCATTAAAACTCCTGGAGGTTGACTCTAGATTCAACAATTTATTCTGGTTTTCAAAAAATTAAGGATTTTTAAGGATTTCAAATGTGTGCACCATAAAGAAATTGTGAATGTTTGAAGAGATATGCTTACCTTGTTTTAATATTATATAAAGTGTACATGTATTGGAACCATTGCATGGCATCCTATACATATGTACAATTTTCAGTGAAAAATAAAAAAAAAATATTTACTGAATGGTTCAGATAGTGCCCGTTAAAAGTAATATATGCTCACCCAACATCCTTGTCGGATTGTCAGGAATAAATGAATTAATACATATCACAATGCTTGATATCTGGGATATACTCTGTAAGCTTCTTCTAAAGTATTATTGCCATATTGACTCTTTTATCAGGGTGAAAGATAATAGTATGGCTACTTGCAATTTAATTAACAGACTTAAAATTTCTAATAGCCTTGAAGAAGTTTTAGAGGCTTTAACTTCAGCTGGAGAAGAAAGAAAAATTGATAGATTTTCATCTATTGTAGAAGGACTTCGGCATAATTCAATGCAACTGCAAGTAAGTTTTATGCAAATAACATCTATTCTTAATTCATAGACATATTGTTTTGGAACTGATCAGTTATTGGCTTGTATGTAAACATCTTGATGTGAAACTATTCATGTTGTTATTTTCTAATATTTTAATAAATATATAGAATTCTAATTTGTACTATGTCTTAGCTTTTCTCATAGGTGAGTCTTGCCAAACATTTAGGAATACTTCCTTAGGTCTCTTTTCCAGCACTAAATAGCTAGATTTCTCTATTAAACCTATATTCATATGAATTTTTTATTCAGTAAGTCTGATAACTGTAACTTTACAGCAATTTTGTCCATTATATAAGTTAGAACTTCTCATTGTTTTATTTTCATAAATGGAACCTTGAGTTTCCATTAGCAATAGTGAAACTCAAAGGTTATAGGTTTCCTAAAATATATTTTCCCCCCAAAAATCACAGAGACTTAGTCATTTTACGTTCCAGGCTGCATAATTAGTTTTCATTTAGTTTCTGCTTTTAAAAAGTAGACATGCAGTTTTTATTGGTGTTTATTATTATGATCAAAACTGAGCATCTTTAAAAATACAGCTGGTCCTGATTTTCACTTTTATTTTTTGAAAATTCATCTGGCCGCATCACCTGGCCCTTTGGAGTTTTATAAAAGGATTCTCTAGTGATTCTGATGAGCAGCAAAGTCTGGAAACCAGTGTACTTACAGATGTGAAGTAAATCTGTTTTACATGTAAAGTTTTTAAGTTTAAAAAGTTACAGTTTTAAATTCAAGAAGCCTATGTATACCATGTCAATTTATTGTTTCTAGCTGTGATGGGAAAAGAAAAGCTAAATATTACAATATATAAATATTAAGTGAAAATGAAAAATTAAAATAGATGACAGGTGAATAAAACTGAGGTGTGTGAACACCTGTGAGACTATGAACTAAGACTATGAGCAGACGATGGCATTGAGTACAGGTGAGGAGCCCTGTGATTATTTCTTTTGGCAACAGGCAGAATGGAAGTTCTGAACATACAGGTCTCATTGCATAGAGGCTCTGGAAGAGCCATCTTCACTTATTCTGAGCTTCAAAGGGCTGCAGAGTGGGGAGCTCCCACAGATTCTCCAGATCTGACACCTGAGGTTTCTTTCTGAGCTGGGTATTTGGATTTATAGACCATGATACCAACTTACCTTTATCCTGCTACTTGTGTGTGTGTGTGTGTGTGTGTGTGTGTGTGTGTGTCTTGTATCTCCTTTTCAGATTCTCTCCTTTTTCTGTCCTTTCTTTTCCTTTTATTTCATCTTCCTTTTGTCTAGGGTGTCATTTGGTATCTGATGCATGTATCATTTTCATTTGGTACTAGGTTTCTTTTTCTTTTTTTTTTTTTCCATAATTTTATTGAGAAATAAATAGCAATGAGACAGTTTCAAACCAAATTGGTAGGACGGTTTCAATAATCAACACACCGCATACATTCTTCCCAGTGGTTAATTGCTGTACAAGATGAGGACATGATAGCCTATTTACAAACACTATTAGAACAAATCCCTCTATTCATTAAGAGAACATAACTATATATCTATGCTAACCATTTTGAACACGCAGATACAAAATGGGCATTCATCTGTATGCCCTTTTTTGTTTAGTTCCATCATTTCAATATTATAGGTGTGTTAACTCAGAAAAATATTCTAAAAGAGTCTAGTAGTCCATAATAGTATTGGATCTTCCGCTTGACTGACAATGTCAGAAATTGTTAACCTGAGTACCCTACAGCTCAACATAACAGCATGGCTTTACTTCTTATACTTCGTTTTTATACTTTTCTGCTGGATGATTAAGACCAAGATAAAGCAAGACCTATGCAACAAGAATTGTAGCTTTTGGGTCTGATAAGGTCAGTGAAATCCCCTCTGGATTTATCCTGAGATCCTGTACCTTAGACTGTAGATCCTTTGTCAGTGTCAGCCATGTAGATGAGTCATGTTCATTGCTTGGCCAATGTGCTCTCTGTGAAAGACTGGGAATGTTTTCTCTCCATGTGACGCTCCTTAGGCACACTCTACATCATCGATCACTTTCCTCTTTGAGTCCATAATCTCCTTGATCAGAAACTTTGGGTCACTACTGAGTTACATGACGTAACAGTACAAGTTCTCATATGTCCTGAGTCTTAATTGACCTTGGAAGGCTAGGGCCAAAATGTTGGCTTTCCTTGCAGCCTTCCTTTTTCTCTAGGGTCTGCAAACTTAGGTTGTTAACCCTCCAGAAGAAGAGCTTATTGTTATTACCATACAACCTAGGTTGTTAAGCTTAACCTCACTATCTGTCTGAATATCAAACATCTTAGGCATAACATGGAACAAGTATTTTTCATTAAGTATTGATATGTTGAACTTTAAGTCCCTACAGAATATGATGAAAAAAACATTTAAAAATTAGAATATATTTTTAAAAAAGGCATAAAGAATTATATAATTCTTATGTTTACATGTAAGTCCCAAAATCCAACCGTATACAACCTTGAAGCAGGACAGTCCCACAACATTCCTTTTCCTGTCTCTTGCCTTCATTCACCACCCCCTTCTTTTTGAACAATCATCTACCCTAGAGACAGCACAGCAGCAACTAGCATGTCATGACAAGCAGCCCGTATTCAGAAGACCAGAATGACAGGCACTCCTCCAAGCATGAACCTACTATGACAAATTGCCATCTTCAGTGCAGTTGCTTAGTTCACAGGTATCAGTACATATAGTTAGTCAGGGCGAGAATCTTTCCAATTAACTGCTGGATTCAAAAATCTTCTGGAGATTCTCAGGATCATTGCCTTGCCCATCTTCTACATATAACTGTAAGGCTTGACTTATTCATGTT
>NW_004524726.1:4188627-4192806 GCF_000260255.1 Octodon degus
CTCCATTGTATAAAAATACCACATCTTTTTCATCCATTCCTCAGGCAATGGGCATCTTGGTTGTTTCCAAGATTTGGCTGTCACAAATTGTGCTGCTATAAACATAAGCACACATATATCACTATGATATTATGTTTTCAGATTCTCTGGGAAAATTCTCAGTAGAGGAATAGCTGGTTTAAATGGAATTTCCAGTCAAGTTTTCTAAGGAGTCTCCACACTGATTTCCATAATGATTGCACCAGTCTACATTCACACCAGCAGTGGAGAAGGGTTCCCTAGGTTTCTTTTTCTTGTTTTTCTTTTTTTTTTTTAAATGTATTTAGCACAGGTTCTACAGGGTCTCACTGCACAGATCAAACTTGTATTAATCCTTACTGTTTTTCAGCCTCCCAAATGCTGGGATTACAGGTATGCACCACCACACACAGTCTCAATTGCCATCTCAGTGTACCCCAGGGTTGGGCAGCATGACAGGCTGGGGATGGTCCTAGGTTTTTTATTTAGTACAAGATTGAGGCATTTAGACTTGAAAGTCTAAAAACTCTATGTAAAAAATTTGAAAGCGTTTGAAGTTATTTCATTATTTACCAGTTTTATTTGGATAGAATTTACATATTGTATTACTTAAACATACAAATATTTTTGTTGTTTTTATATTCAGATGTGTAAGCTTAATCACAACTAAGTTTAGACCATTTTATTGTCTTTACCCCTTAGTTGTGACCCCACAATTTCACCATTTTCCTTAGACTTAGCCCCCTACTCACTTACTTTCTGTCTCTGGTGATTGACCTATTATAGACATTTCACTTGAATACTATTTTTGAGTACAGTGTATGGCTCTTTTTGATTAATTTCTTTTTTCTGTTTTTTTGTTTTTTGTTTTTTGGTGGAACCGGGGATTGAACTCAGACCCTTACGCTTGCCAGGCAAGCACTTATTCTACTGAGTCATCTTCCTGGCCCCTAATTAATTTCTTTGATTTTAACATATACAAGCCGATAGAGGTACAAGGGAGAGTGGCTAGCAGCAATACTGTTCTTTGATAGATGTGGAAATCATGTATTTGATTCAGGTTTTAGGAAAATTTTGCCAAAATTAGGGACTGATTATATTTGAAACAGGCTTTTAAGATACCAATTCACTTAGTTGTACATAATTATAATATCTGTTTGAGAGAATGATATTGGTAATTTTTTGATGTCTTATAGATGTTATAATGAATTTCATGATGGAGGTAATAAAGCTTAATTTTTACCAAGAAGTTTAGGGCTGTGTTAGTATCATTTAAATTCACTTTTAATGATTTTCATGGTAGTTTGATTATGATTATGATAGAATTGAGCATATTTTCCCCTTTTCTGATATAAGTATAGTAAGAAAATGAAAATGTATAACTGAAGTAATTTATTTTTTTTTTATTTTTTTTTTCAAAGTTTTATTGACAAACAGATAGCAATGAGACAGTTTCAAATCAAATCGGAAGGACAGTTTCAACAAATAATACACTGCATATATTCTTCTTAGTGTAACTGAAGTAATTTAAAGTTGTACTCAGGCTTGAGACAATCTCATTTTTAGGAAAGAATGTATAAAATATCAGACTTAGAATGAAGTGTACGTTATTTTTTCTCTAATGGTGAGGATTTTTAGATTTAAGCAAGCCATCTGTTCTAGCCATTTAAGCAGTTCAAATACTGACCTCAGCCATCTTTTCGGAACCCAGATTCTGTCAACAAAATAAATCCCATAACCCAATAAACCATCAGTGTCAACCTTAGAACACCAGGTGACTTTCTCCTTAAATTTTCAGCTGACTTTTTCACTTGACTGGTTGTATTAATTCATATGCAGAATAGTACATTAATGATTGCACAGACTTCTCTATGTCCAGCAAGGAAGAAGTCTGGGGTAATTTTTTCATCCATAACAATTGTGGTCAGTTAGTTAAAGCTGACCTGAATGCTGTCCAGGGCTGATGGAGTATCACTGATTACTTCTGTTAAAATCAGGACACATTTTCTAGTTGCATGACTGCCAGTGTAGGGATAAGTGCCTGTATGATATTGACATAGTGTATCAGCGTTTCTTCCCAGAAACTCCCTAGAATATGCAAGGGTCGTCTGTCTTTGAAGTGATCACTGTAGTTGCCAGAGAGCTCCCCAATGTGCTGGTACTATCTCCCTAAACATTTGGACATCTCCTCTGACCATCTGTAAGGTACAAGTCACAATATTCTTGGAGAGGAATGATAACTCTTTTTTTTTTTTTTTTTTTCTTCACATAAAATGTAAAAGGCTTGAGGTGCTCGTGTGTTACTCTTGAAAGAAAAGTGTTGTTGATCATTTTTGAAATCCCCAAGTTGATGCCTTTATTCTCTATGGGTTGTAACAGGAAATAGAGCTTTCAGCATGGGCATCCAACTGGCTGATAAACTTTGTAATTGTTAGCTCAGGAAAGAATTGAGTCTTAGCCTTCATTTTTGAAGGCGGTCATAAGCCAGCCCAATCTATTCATGTGGTCTGTGTCATTTGCTCACTCTAAAAAACAACTGATCTGCTATTATAGGAGATAGGATGAGACATATCCATAGATGGGGAAAGAATTTTCTGCACGGGTAGTGTGGAAACTGGGTCTATCTTCTATTCTGACAAACTTCATAGTAACGTTTAGGTAATGACACCCAATGGCTACAGCTTTCTGGTGGGAAGAGGCAGGTGGTGCTATAGGAGTGGAACTTAGAGCTTACAAAACTGAGTCTGTTAGTGGGAAGTATAAATGTACTTTCCCTTTGCAAAGGGTGGGATTATCTTTATTATAGTAGGCCAAGAGGTTGCCCACCCTTTGCTCTGGAAGCAAATGCTCTCTAACTTCCAAGGTTGCTTACTATAAAAACATCTAGAATCAAACCCATCAGTGCTTCTAGTTCAGTACAGGCATGAATCTATGAGACTCAAAGACAATTGTCTTGCAATAGAGCATAACCCTTCTAATGGATGCTGCAAAAACAATTAAATCTTTTCTTAACTTAAAAAAACTAAACTAAAAACTCCAGAACTCTGTAGTCTCGGATTCTTTCAGTGCAATTATAGAATAGGTGTTAGAAAGTTTGGGTCAATCTTATTTTTCTGTATCTCAAACTTGGAAAAGTATTTGTGAACTTCATTATATAATTAGGTTAATCAATATACTAAAAGCAGAAAAATCTTCTTTTGGCTTGCAATCATGTGTTGAAATCTTCTGTTAGTCAATAATAACTAATGAATGAAACACCAAGACTCATACTGAAGCAAAGCAGAGGTAAAATGCCTTGCTAGGGACCATCAAGTTTATTGTCTTTAGCTTGATTTTGCTCTCCCTATCAATTCAGAATACAAAACCAACCATTTTATTTCACCCAAGCTCATATAAAGGTTTTCATATAATGGATAGTTATACCTTGATTTACTGCTTATTTTTAATAGCAGTACATTCTTCCGTTGTACTACCCCAAATCATTGTTAACTGGAGTTATTTTCAATTTTAGATACATTATTTTCACATGTAATGAAGAACAAAATGAAGGATAAAGAATATTAGTAGAAGAATATTTTTAGCTCTGTTGTTGAGCTCTCCCAGAAAGATGTAGAGATGAGTTTAATTCCTTTTTTTTCAATTAGTATTCTTACTGTGGTTTGTATTAGTAAGATTATTTAACTATGAATCAACTAAAGGGTGAAACATTAAAATGGATCAGTAAATTGTATGCCATTATGCTAACATTCATTCAAAAGCAGTAACATAATATTCTAATTTGAATGCATACTGTCACATTGAGCACGTCTAAGGATAAAGTAGTTGTTTATATTATCTAAAATTTACTGCCAGTTTTGTCAGTCTACATAATACATATCTTTGTTAATGCTATGATAGAAGAATAGATAGATAAACTTAACCAATGTCTCAAAGGAAAATGCTAAGTATTCTAATTAAACGATTACTTATTGAGTAATTGTGTCCTGGGTTATACTAGCTGTTGGAATTATAAAGATGAATGAAAAACACCCCTGTCCCGAAGAAGCTTATACTCAGGAATTTAAAGTTATTGCATATTTGATATGAAAATTATAACTCTAGCAGATTTAACAAAATACATAAGAAGGTACAGAAGAAAGGAATGATGTCTCAGAGGAAGTA
>NW_004524726.1:4194381-4226192 GCF_000260255.1 Octodon degus
GTCTCTCATTACCACACAGTCTGTGAGTGTTCCCCATTGCTCAAAATGGCTCCTCAGACTCTCATCAGTTGTTTCAAAGCTCAGCCCTCCGATGAAGAGCTTCCGTAGTTGTTCGGGCTCCTTGGGAGACTCTGACTTAGACATGACGGCAGTCGGAAGAGAGCCTGATGATGCTTCCTCTGCGGTGTCCACCAGCAGAATAAATATTTTAGAAAAATTCAATTTCTTTGATATTCCTGTTCATGTGACTTATAGCTGCTTGAGTACTGCAGTTCATTTTTCTGAGTCTTTAAGTGGGACATGCACACTTTTCAAGCTCTGACTTGATGTCTTATCATAGCTGTCGTTTATAGAACATTTAATAGGGAATATACATAAAATTACAGAGCTTTACATCTGCTGATATACTTTACTGTTCTTCTGTTTGTCTACATTATGTAGTCTGATTTTACTATGAATTATGAATTAATGCATTTATATAGAATTTTTAAATCTTAGAGTTTATTTATACTGGAGGCAAAATATTTCTCTCTAAGCATCATTTACTCATCTTAAGTTGATAATGTGAAATTTGATTGCGCAAAGAGAGACAGATGATTTCTGCTATGAGGCAAGGAAGATGAATAGCAGTGTAAACTGTGTCTTCCAGGCCCAGATGATAATTATTTACAGAGTCTGGTAGAATTTTTATTTAGATATTTTTCTGGTACTTCTTTTCAATCTGGATCTAGCTTCTGCAGCTTACATGTTTTTCCACTGTAGCTTAGGCTTTATATTACTTGTAAAAATGTCTACCTATCTTTGGAATCAACAGGATGACCATAAAGTGAACTTTTGCTGCTTGTTAGACCACTTTCTAAATTCCTTCAACACAAGCACAAAGAAAGCAGCTAGTCAGGCAGCATTTACAAATATTGGAATATGCCTTATGGAGAGGTTCAAGCATCACCATGTTTATTTATTTTTAATCATTTATTTATTTATTTGGTGCATTCTTCCTGTGCAGCTTGGACTTGTAGTGATCCTCCTGTCAGCCTCCCCAGCGGTGTAATTATAGGCATGCACCACCACATCCAGTTTGGTGGCCTTTACCGTCCACCCAGGGTTTAGGGGCCAGCATGGCATGTCGTACTGGGGATTGAACTGTGTCCTTGTCCTTGCCACGCAGGTGCTTAGACTGCCAAGCTATCGTCCCAGCCCTGCTCACCATGTATAGAGTCCCTTGAATTTTGTTTGTCCAGATCGGTGAGACGTGAAAGATTAAAAATGTCTTAAATGCACCCTCCTCCCATATTTGGGTTGAACAATATAATAGCAGTACATTGTGTACTAGAAAGAATTTAAGTGTTATAAATTCATAAGTAAGGAAATTTGCTCACCTATTTTCAAGGTCAGAAAGCTATTTTTCTGGTTAAATCATGTAGTGTGTGGCGTGTTCCTCTGACTTGATGTTAATCATTTTCTACTTCTAATGGTTTTTCTTTGATCATTTACCTTATGCGTAAGACTGCCTTTGACTAGCTGTATCCCATCTATTCAATATGCTTGAGCTTTTTGTTGATAGTTTATCTACTTTATTGTCACTTGTTAGTCTATACCTTCTAGTTTATGACATTGCTGACATTTGTCCCACTATTTGTAATTACCTTTTTGGCTGTTTTTTTTTTTTTTTTTTTTTCTGGTCTTTGGTTATTTGGGCTTCACTCATCTCAGTTCTTGTACTTCATCTTCAGTCTACTGCTGCCTTTGAGGAAATCCTCCACTGTATTAACTGCAAAACTGGACACACATTCACAGTTAGAGTGTTAAAAGTTACCTTTTCTCCTGCTCAACTCTTTGATAAATGGATAACCATGTGATTTGTAGTAAGTATTCCAAAACATTAGACTTGATTTTAGGGTTGATAACACCTAGCAGTAAGTGTTTTTACAAAGACTTGCTTAGACAAAAGGTCAAAGAGCAATATTTCTAATGTGTAGAAAACCAAATTGAATTGCTTTTTTATATTTACTGGTTGCATATGTGAGAACAGAAGTGTTTGGCTGCTTGAACAGTCTATTCTTTGTAAGAATTGTCCTTGTTAAATTACCAGTGTGTCCTTGACAAATGCAGTGGTAACTGATGGGTCTTTAACTTACTTGACTGCTTTTGACCCAGTTGATCATTCTGTATTGAGATTTTTTTCTTCATGCTTCTAGGGGCCACAATCTCTTTATTATTATTATTATTATTATTATTATTATTATTATTATTACTATTACTATTATTATTATTTTCTTTTAGTCTGTGGCATTGTTGTGTCTAGTTGTCCCCCCAAAGCCTCATGCAGTCATGGGGTGGAGACTTCTAGAGTTTGAGATTAATTCGTGATTAAAGCTGAGATTATGGGTTTTAGTAGTGCTGGGATTATCCCTGTGAGTGCTAACCGCAGCCTGGGGCAGATAAGGAGGGGAAATACTCTCTGTAGTCATTGTTGCCACTGCTTTTCCCATTTGCTCTTGCTCTTTGCTGCTGCCACCAACTGCTACTCTCTGCCACATGCTGCTCCGCCTTGGAGCATCCGAGTATGGACTGAAACCTCCATTAATTGTGAGCTACATAAGCCTTTCTTTCCTTTATTTGGATATTTGAGAGAAGAGTAACTGAGACAGGCACTAATTGCTTTTTACTTCTGTTTTGCCAATAAATGTATAAATTGAACCTATAGTTGATTATACATAAATTCTTTTTTTTTTTTTTTTTTTTTTTGTATCAGAAATCAAACTCATGACTTCTTGCTTGTCAGGCAGGCACTGAACCACTGAGCTATTTTCCCAGCCCAAAACCTACAGTTGAAACCCTACAATCCATGCATGTTTTCTTTTCTTGATACTTTTCCCTAAGTGATTCCAGTAGAGAGCTTGATATTCACATACAACTGTACTGGAATTCTCTTGATTTGGACTAGGCTCTCTGTCTTAAATTTTGTTTGTTTGGTTTGGATCACAAGAGGTATTTCCTGCTTCAGATCTCCAAACTATAGTATGTATCTTTCTTCTCCAGCCTTTTCCCCTCTGTGGTCTTTTCTATCTCAATACATGGCTGTATTTCTAGCCCTATGGGTAATTAATATCTGGAAGTAGGTACCAATAAATAAACTGGAAAGAATGATTTGTGTAATTGAATAACTGAGTAAATTGTAATCTGATTGACAAAGATAAAAGCTTTAGTTAACTTAGTATTCTCCAAGGAGAGCAGAATTCCTTGCTTTCTCTTATTTGCTGTAAAAAGGAGGTAGTTTTTCTTGTTTTTGGAATGATTTCTGTACATAATTCAAATTCATAAACAGAATATTCTATGTTTTCAAAAGCCAGAAGAGTATAATAATTTCTTTATGAAGGTTTTATTCTCATTTCCAGTTTCTTTTCTTTTTTAAAAAATATTTTTAGGGAAGCGTTTACAGGGTGTTCAGGGTCTCACTACTAGATAGGACTCAGTGATCCACCTGTTTACAGCCTCCCAAGAGCTGGGATTACAGGTGTGTGCACCATGCCCAGTCTCAATTGCTGTCTCAGCATGCCCTGGGGGCGGGGCCTGCAGGCTGGCCTGGGGATTGAACCCCCTCCAGTTTCTTTATGAAGGTTTTAGTCTCATTTCCAATTTCTTGAATTTTTATTAAAACCCCCAGTTGACACCAAGTAGGTAATAACAATTTTGAAAAAATGAATGGTTCATAATTAATGTCTCAGCCTCAGTATTTTGAAAGCAGTTTTTTTCTCATTCTCCCCTCAAGCCTGTGTTTTTCTTATATTTTTGCATCTTTTGATATTAGTACCATTATGAGTTGTCTGGACTACTTTTCTCTTATTGCTGGGACAATCTCTCTTATATTGCCTTCAGGTTATTCTCCCCAGGCTGGGTATAGCACTCACATCCTTAATCCCTACAGCAGTTCACCCATAATCCCAGCATGGGATCATGAATGAATCATGAAGTCTAGGTCAGCCCCATAATTGCCTGAAGCTTTGGGGGAACATCTAGACACAAACTGTAACACCAGTGTTGAGTAACAAACACAAGGGGCCTCTGGTTACCTCTTTTACCCTAACCCTTTGTCTACATTTTGTCATTATATTTCAAAGGTTAGCCAAGCCCTCCTCACATGGTTCAGCATATTTATAGCTCCCCCCTTTAAAAGAAATCTTTATTAGTATGTGTTTGCAGTAGCTTCTTAACATGAACCTGCTAGTATTGTCCTTCCTTTGAATAAAATTTTTAAATTTTCACTCTTTCCATTTCAGTCTCAGTTTTGTGGTTTGGTACACAAGGCTCTCCCTCATCTGGTCTGTCTCCTATCTGGTCTGATCTCTCCTAACTCTTTTACCTGCTGTATTCAATTAATTCAGATTACTTTAATCATATGAAATGACTTGTCTTTCAATGTTAGTTCCTTTGCTTGAAACATTTTTGTCCGCTCCTTCATCAAGTATCTTCCTGTTAATCCTTCGTTTAGTGCTTTTAGTCAGCAGTCTTTGTCCGTATTTAGTATTTCTGATTCCCATTGTGAGTCAAATCTTATATAATGTGTATTTATCATTTTACCTGTTTATCTTCATTTGGGCATTTTTTAGTGTCTCTAAAATTAGCTGATCTGCCAGGGATCCTGGGTTGGCCTCTATTGCTAGTAAGCTGCATCACTATGGAACTGTGCAATGCTGCAGTTCTGTGTATCTCAATATATGTGATATCACAGGTCTGTTTATTGGAAGGAACTCTTACCTTCCTTATAGGACTTTTTATTTGTAAGGGAAACCAGTATGTTTTGGTATATCTTATTCATATTCACAAATACATTCTGGCATGGTATAAGTGAATCAGAGTGTTTGTGGACCATGATAATGACCAGTTATCAGTAGAACTGGGAAAGGATTTTATAAATTTAACTTAAAATTCATTATTTTGGTTTAATTTTTTCCTTTTCCTTTTATGGAGAATTACCTTTCTGGATTTTTCCTGGAAATGACTTGGGTTATTTCTTCTCTGCTTTTTTCTTACTTTTATGCTATAATTGTCTATAGTATTTGCATTCTAGTTAGGTGACATTTTACATTAATTTTGTTTGTTGTTTTGAGAGAGGGTCTTGCCATGTGACCCAGGCTAGGCTTGAACTCAGGGAGATCCTCCTGCCTCAGCCACCCAAGTGCTGGGATTCCAGGTGTACACCACCATGTCTGGCTTACACTAAGTTGCTTAATCTAGGTGTTTTCTCTGAGTTGTCTAATTTTAATTTTTCTAGAACCTGGTTGACCTATAACTGATTCCTTTCTTTGAATGTAGAGAAATATAAAAACACACTGCATGTATATGAATTCACACACTCTAAGATCTTTTAAAATTATATGATATTGCTAAAAAGCATATTTGTTGTTGCTGAGTAATGATTGGAGAGGGAGTTGAAGGAAAATATTTTACACCCAGCCTTTTGACACCAACTGGTTACAGCTGAGTGAATTTGTAATTGAAAGATAGACAGATGTAAGGTTTTGCTTTGTTTTAAAATTATATTTCTCTTTCTCTCCTCTGTTTTCTGGCAAATTTCTCTCTCCTACTTTTAAGCAATCTTAAGTTTTGACAGTTGAGACATGGTGCTCAAGTTTTAGGGCTTAGATATCGAATATAACAATTACTGTATATTTCAGCCAGCAGGAACTGAGACCCCTGTTGTTGTCTTAATCCAAAAAGAGCATTTTAAATTCATATAAACCTTGCCTTAAGGGATGGAGAAAGACAATTTAGGGAACAGCATGAGGTTAAACATATTGATCAGTAGTCTAGCAGTTCTTGCTAGACTTTGTGTAGAATATAGACATACAAAAGCAGCATTATCAATAACAGCAAAGACTTTTGCTTTTATAGAAGAATCTCTTGCTTCTACTGTATGTTTTTTGATGTTGAAAGTTATTTCAGCCACAGAATTCAACAAAATAAATGAAAAATTGAAAGTTGGAATGCTAAACCTGAATGGAAAAACACCTTTTTAAAAAAATTCATTTGTTATATATTGTTTGGTGTGCAGTGATGCATTTTATGTTAATAAAATAACATATAATAACTTTTTTTTTAAGTTGAGAAGGATTTTTTTGGCCAGCTCAGGCTGCCTTATAGGCGTGTCCGGTAAGGCATGAGGAACTGGGGATTGAACTGCACTCTTGCCTGACTGGGTTTGCCCCAGCAGGCACTTAAACAACTGAGCTAACCTGCAAGTGCTCCTGCAGTAATTTTGAATTTTGGCCAAAGCGTAAGAAACTGTGTCTGGTATATTAAGTTTTCTCAACTTAATGATGTGTGTTCATTGTATAGTTTTTGATTATGATATATAGTTTTTGATTATAACTCTAACAGATTCAATATCCTGTTACCTTGAGGTGTTTGGGAGTCTTGCTTTGATCAATGGAAGATTATTTTATTATCCTATATTAGATGTTATTTATCCAATAATAGATTTAAAAAAAAATTTTAGGTAGAATATGTTAGATTTGTACTATGTGTGTAGAATGCAAGACCTAAGCTTTTTTTTTTTTTTTTTTTTTGTTCAGGGTCTTACTTCGCAGCTCGAATTCATAGTGATCCTCCTGTTTTCAGCCTTCCCAGCACTGGGATTACAGGCATGCACTACCACACCCAGACTTGGTTGTGGTTGAGTGCACCTGGGTGTGGGGCCAGCACTACATGTGGTACCAGGGATTGAACCCCGGCTCCTGCGCTTGCCTAAGCAGGCACTTAGTCTGCTGAACTATCTTTCTGGTCCTTAAACTTTTGGTTTTAAGTGAACTTCTTTGTAGAAAGATACCATTGGGTAATCTTGCTCCATCTGCCCTTTATCTCATTAATACAAAAATAAATGAGAAATAAAAAATTCCGCCAAAACTGTGTTTCTTCTATATACCTAATTGACTACAATATTTTACTTACAAGTTATCATATTAATAGGCTCTCCTCCGAGAGAAGGTATTTGATTATACTTGGAACAAAACCCTTTTTTTTTTTTTTTCAATTTGTGACATTTTCTTTAATGTTGGAAAGCAAGTCTGTGTCTGACTGTGTAATCTTTTGTAGGTAGCTTGTATGCAGCTTATAAATGCCCTCGTTACATCTCCTGATGATTTGGACTTCAGGCTTCACATCAGAAATGAATTTATGCGTTGTGGATTGAAAGAGATATTGCCAGTAAGTGCCCTGCAGTCTCCTTATTAATATTTAAATTAGAAGAGTACTTGGTGGGGGAAATTTATATAAATTACTCTCAGGAATAATGTATCTGTGGGAAAAGGCTTGAGTATAAAAATCGAGTTTTGAAATATAGATTTTGGTGTTATTTAACACTTTAAATGTTTGAATGCTATAAATCATGTTGAATGGTTGGTTTATTGTTTATATTTATGCATTTTTTTGCATAATTCAAAACAAAATCATTCATCATAATTTCTCTTAATATCTCCAGAATTTAAAGCGTATTAAAAATGATAGCCTGGATATCCAACTTAAAGTCTTTGATGAGCATAAGGAAGAAGACGTGATTGAGTTCTCCCATCGCCTTGAAGATATTAGAGCTGAACTTGAATATCCTTTTCTTTTAGATCTAGTCAAAAAATACAAAACACTACTGCTAAATTCAAAACAGTCAATCACTCTCTGTAAATATTTAGTCAGTTTTTCTGACTATAAAGTGAAGTCTTTATATATCAGAAAAATGTTATTATTTTAGTAGTGTGTGGTTACTTGAAGTCTCATGTATGTAAATGGATTTTACTATTAACCAGTGGCCACTGTTCTGTCAGCTTCTTCTGTATGTATACATCCAGTTCTTTCTGTTTGGCACTGCCTCTGCTATCCCCTGAGTTCCAGCATCAGGAATCTGGTGGCCTTAGCCTAGTGGCTGACCTTACCCTGGCCGTGTGTTCGTTTTTCTGTAGGCTGTGTGTGAATTCTGTCAGCCTGCAGGTGTCTGTACTCTTCACCAGGGCCCTTCTCTCCATGAGGACTTTTCTAAGTGAGATGATCCTCTGAGCAGTTCCATAAGCAGAGCACACTTAGAACTCATCCCGTTGTTCACCATGATGAGCTGGCCCCTGCCCTCTCTGCCTGGCAGCATGTTCACTTTGATGAGGCAGGTTAATTGAAGCTGATTATAAAGGAGAAGCCAGAAAGAGTCAGATCAGGTTGTAATTTCCCAGTTTTTCCTACCATGGGATAAAGGTACACAGTAGGCTTTTATAGCCTTACAGAGTAGGTTCTGTGTTGTACTATCTTGCTGTAATTGTGTTGGAGTATTAAGAAGTCTGTATGTTCTTTAATTAACTTACTGAAGCATCTGATGTTTATGATATGGTGTGGAACACAGTTAAAGAAACAAAAGCAGAAGGGTATTTTATTTCTATTCTTCAGCATCTTTTACTTATTCGGAATGATTATTTTATAAGGTAAGAAGAATTTATATCGTGTTTTCTTTCACTAATAAAATATCTATTAATTGTGAAATTCACCTGCTATTTTATTTGGACAAGCAAATAATTTTTATTTCTATCATAATATTGATTTACAGAGTTACAGTTTCCTCCGAGGATACATTTAGTAGATACAGGATTGTAAAATAATAATGCTGGTACTTTCTACACTTGCGTGGATTCTTGGTTGCAACTTTTTATCTGAATAAAAATACAAACTAGCAACAGATTACTAGTTTGTCTTATGATGCATACTTTGTGGTTATTTCTTAGGCAGTAAAAATGGTGCTGTTTCTTTTTAGAACTTACATGAAGCCTATAGCTTTTTTTAAAAAAAAATTTTATTACTGTTTAAGTAGCTAGAATGTACCCTACTAGTTCAGGCACATTTAATGTTCATAATGATTTAGAAAATTAACACAGCTTTTTAAGTTTAAATCTTTCCTAGCCATTTGAGCTTAACAATTTGTTTATCCTTTTTGTACTTCAGCTACACAATAACACACTTAAGTGCATATATGAGCACCTCACTGATGTGTTGCTCTGAAGACTAAGTGTGGTAGCATGAAGAAAACTCTGAGCCGAGTGCTGGCGTGTGGGGTATGCTCAGGAAGAGTTCTGTATGTTATCTTCTTACGCACGTCGATAGCTTTTTATTTTTTTGAGAGAAACTAAGATCTTTGACTATACTGTCATTTTGGAGGCAGCACAAATTGAATTCTGTTGAAATTTTGTTCTCAGTTGTGGGTAATGTGTCTGTCCTTAACTTTATTGCAAGTGGGAGGATTTGCTAGGAAAGCCTCCTTTGGCTGCGCTCTCTGGGTGAAGCCAGCAGGTGGAGTGCAAGTGTCTTCATGGGCCTGTAACTGGAGACAGATTGTTGACACTTGGGATTCTTCAGAATGAGTACAGTGCACAGGCCAAACTACTCTTGTAGCTAAAAATCTCATCAGTGTCTTAAAATGTGAGTTAAATAAATTGTTTTGAGGCTTAATTTGCTGTTTTCTGTGAGTTTAAAATGAGGACACTTAAATATTTAATCAATTTTTTGTTTTTGTTTTTTTTTAAATTTAATCAATTTTTAAATGTTGAACACAAAATATTAATTAAATAAGATTTTTAAATTACTCATGCCCTAATTGTAATGCTTCATTTCTATTCTACTTAAAAAGGTCCTGAGTTCAATCCCTGGTACTGCAAAAAAATAAAAAAATAAAAAATAAATAAATAAATAAAATAAAATTGAAACTTCTGTTCACTCTACAGTAATTCTTCTATTTTTGCTATATGTACATACTGTGTTATCAAGCTTTGGTCATTTGATGCTATTTGAGTTCCCATGTATTTGAGGCAGTTGTTAGTGTTCAGAGTTTGCATGTGATAGAGCTACAAGCCCCATCTTGTATGACTTCTGATCCCCTTGCCTGAACTTTAAGAGGGACTGATGATGTGGCTGTATTCAGAGCAGACAAAATTGTGAACTGCTGTAGGGCACTCACTGACGATCCTATCATTTTTCATGGAAGACAGGAATTCAAGTCCAAGAAAATATGTTTTCCCCATTTTATTATTTAGTTATTCTTTAAAAGAGATTATGGGTTTAACATTGCTTCATCATTGTAGTCATATACATAGTTTTGTCATCTACTTGTCTTTAAAATATTTTACTTTGCTTTTTATTTATATGCATTATACCTTAAATTTTATTGGCATACAGTTTTAGGGATGTTGTTCTTTTGGTTTTATCTTCATTCCTACTGAAGGAACTTAGAATGTACTTTTTCTAATAATGTTCTGAATGACTTGCTTTGGATAGTTATAACTTTATTTTTTCTAAGATTAAATAGCAGAACAAAAAATTTTCTCATTTAAAAAAATTAAGTCATATTAAACATTAGATTTGTATAATTCCTCACACTTGGGATAGAAGGAAATTTTACTAAAATGTAACTCCATTGGAGAAAGTACATAAAAGTAATTCCTATTTCTCAAGGAATGTAGCTCCTATTTCTGAGATTTAAAAAAGAACATGCAACAAGTAATTGAAAGAGAAGATTAAATTCAGTTTAATACCAAAGAATTAATCACTTAGTAAGTATAGGTTTAAAATACCATGCTAGTTGATGTACTTGGAAGATATATATCTGATACTTGTTAAAAATACCACAAATAATGTGAATATGATCCTCCAACAAAAATGCTATTTTATCATTGAAATAATGGCAATTTATGTTCATTCCTTATTAAGTTATTCATGTAGTCCTCTGATAAATTAACCAACTCACTAAGATTGCTCCTAGAGATTATGTTGTAGATATACATTTGTAGAACCTAGAAGCACTTTAATCTTTATTTTTGCCTGCTGAATGAAGTTTGGCATAAAATTTTAGCTCTGCTAGTAAGGAATTCATGACTAGGCATTGTGGTATTCAGAAAGATTTTACTAACATGATATTTTAAAATGACAAAATGGATTGCATTAAAATTTAAAAAAATTAAACATTAGAATGTGATTATGATTCATCTATTAAATTTCCAAATGTGATAAATATATGTGTGAAGTGTATGTCTTTAGCTTAAAGGAAATTATGGTTAAAAATTAGTTTATGACATTATTTAATGTATTTGAGAAAATTGAGGCAAGCATAGATGATAAAGGCTTGTTTTCGTTTGTACATAACAATTTGCTTAATATTTCTACTTTATGAAAATTACTGAGCATTAATTGTCTTTGCTCATGGATAGCTGGTATTTGATCACACTTCCATGGTTTTCTAGGTGTAAGATAAATGGGATGAAAGATAGTAAGGAAGGAAAGCCCAAGTGGCCAGGGGGCATTACATGAGGGACAGGGAGGGGTGGGAGAGGGAAAGTGTATTATGAAAGTCACTGAGGGAAGAAGGAACTCCTGGTGATTGGGAGCAGAATACTGTGCCTCATTGAAATTATACCTATAGACTGGCTGTGAGGACGACATGGCTGCGACATCGGCCGCCACATTGATTGTCAGGGTTGGTTTAGCTGATCTGGCTGCTAGGTAGGTGTCCCATTCCTCCCTCACTGCTCTATGTGCATCCCTCTCAGAGAGGAAGATCATGCCTGACGGAGGAAGCCGTTTTCCTCGCTTAAGGTATAGGATTAGCAGGGCTTCCCTGCTAGAGCCTCCGAATGAAAACACTCTCAAAGTAATTCCCATCACTTTATTTTGATTTTGTTTACAAAATCTTTTGTGTGTGTCTTTCCCATTTGTTGTCGTGAGTCTTTAGAGAGTATTCTTTGGTTAAGGTTATTAGAAATGTAGTTGGACTGAATTTAGCTACAGTGACAACATGAACATTATTTGAGGATTTCAGTTAAACTTTGATTTTTTTGACATTATTATACCAAATAAATCTTTTTTTTAAAGAAATACTATTTTTTAATTTATTTGCATTCTGAAAACAAACTAATTTTAAGAATATTACATAGAGTTTTTTAGAAAATATTTTTGTTTTCGTTAATTAATGGTAGTTATGTAAGTGTGGTACAATGGAAAGTTGACAACATTTTCTGAGGAATGCTCTGACAAGTACCTATCACTGTATCTTAATTTTATTTTTACTATGGACAAATTATAAGAAAACATTTATTTCCTAAAAGGTTAAAAATATGTTTGAAATCATTAGAAGGAAAGTTCAGACAATTTTATTTACTCTCCCATGTTAAGTGTGTTATGTTACTTGTTAAAACTATAAAATAGTAAATTGTGGAACTTGAAATCAAGCTTACCACAAATTATATTTTTGTAATTACATCTATGCAATTTCATTAATTGAGTACATACTTACTCTTTTCTTTGATCTTAGACAGCAGTACTTCAAATTAATTGACGAGTGTGTATCCCAGATTGTGCTGCATAGAGATGGAATGGATCCCGACTTTACATATCGAAAAAGACTAAATTTAGATTTAAGCCAAATTGTCGGTGAGTATTTTGTGTTATTTAAATAGAAATATCTTATTTCATGAGCTAGCTGTAGGGTATTCTCAAAGTGTGGACTTTTTGAGGGTCTTTACAACTCTCTCAGAGGATACCAATAGTCAAAGCTATTTTCATTTAATACTAAGGTATTACATGCCTTTTTACCTGTGTTAATGTCTTGCACTGGTGGCACAAAATGGTGGGTAACTATTGATATCTTTTTATGAATCAAGGTAATAGCACTAAACTGTAATAGTAGGCATCATGTTCTTTACACTCAGTGGAAGGAAACAATAAAAGGACCAGTGACATAGCTCAGTGGTATGGGGTTTCCCTCATAGCCCTGGGTTCAGTGTTTAATTCTCAATACTGAAAAAAGAAACTCCAAAATAAGCAAACAGAACATCTGTTAATTCTTACCTAAAAATTTCCTTGCACTATTAAGAATAATTTTATTACATATTGACTCTTGAGTATATATTTTTTTAACATACTATGTTTTTTAACATACAATGTTAACAAATGGATATACATATAAAGATTTCTTCATATTGAAGTATAATTTTAAGAAGTTCTGTAATTTAGGTATTAGCAGAATTGCTCCCCTTTCTTTCTTACCTTCAAAGATTGTTATACAAACTGTCCACTTTAGTGTGAGTATTTTAAACACACTTTAAAAAATGAAAAGAATGGCCAGTGACTGAGACTGGGTGTGGTAGCGTGCACCTGTAATCCCAGTGCTTGGGAGGCTGAAAACAGAATCACTATGAAGCCAGTCTGTGCAGTGAGACCTTGTAGACCATGTAATAAATACATTAAAAAAAAAAAAAAAGATAAAAAAATGAAGTGAATTATGCCTACATTTCAAAGAAAATGACTCATGAATGTTACCAATAAGAAAATTTGAGATTTAAATGAAAATTTGAATTTAGAAAACTTTTATATACTATACTAGCTTATCAGTACTAAAAAACCAAGTGACAATGCTATGATTATTTGGGTATTGTTTAAAGAGGTACCTGCAGAAGGCTGGCCAGATAGCTCAGGGGTTAAAGTGTCAGTTTAGGCAGGTGCAGGACCCGGATTCAAATCACAGTGTTCTGTGCCGGCCCCATCCCTGGGGGGTGTGCTGAGAGAGCGATTGAGACTGGGCCTGGTGGCGAGAGCCTGTAATCCCAGCAGTTGGGAGGCTGAAAACAGGAGGATCACTATGAGTCTGATCTGTGTTGTGAAACCCTGTAGAACCTGTATTAAATCCATTAAAAAAAAAAAAAAAAAAAAAGACCTGCTGAGGAGCAGGAATCAGCACAGAGTTTCAGATGACCAATGCTTGGTGAAGCAAATTCAGCTTAGGCAAAAGACAAAAGTGTAACGATCACCAGTGAACCTAAAGCAACAAGGTTGTCATTTTATTACCTCCATGTAACTATTTAAAAAGTTTTATTTGTCAAATTTAGTATAACATCAAAGAAGCAATTCCACAATACTCTGAAAAGTCTATTGAAATACATTCCCCCCTTTCAACTATGTCTGTTCAGGCACGTATTTTCTTGTAAGCCGAGGAAGAACAGTGAAGTGACTAGAAGCAATAAAAAACTGGATAATATTAGTCACAGTGATAACGAAGATGTTTGTTTATATGTAAAAACATTTTGAAAAATCTAAGGAAGGGAACACATACATTAAGAAAAAACATTCTTTATGTGGCAAATTAAAATGTGACATGATTTTGAATAGTGCTTGAAAAATTTTACTTGGGCATTAAGAATTTGTTTTGTGTGTGTATATGTAGTAGCTATGGTGCTTTTTCACTGAACTTTGTGAACAAAATATAGCCTTTGAATGCTGCTTGGCTATGTAAGTGAAACGTGTTTACATAGCTACAATAAATTTTATGCACTTATTAATTTTAAAAGCTCAGAATAAATATGTAGACTTAAATACAGGAGAAAATATATCTGTATGAATAAAGAAAAGATGAAGATGTGCAGGAGATGAGAAAGGTATTGGAAAACACAGGAGATGCTGTCTATATAATAGGAGTCAGAGGGCTAAATATTTAGTTATATGGAGCCAGACAAATTTACTAAGTAAATCTTAAGAAGAAAAATTTGGTTTGCACAGAGAACAATTTCTTCATCTTTTATAATAAGAAGTTACATGTTTTAAATAAATCTAGAAATAATAATATGCTCATATTCCAATTAAACTATGCAGAAATATAATTTAATATAGAAAGAGAATGTATAAGAGGATACATTTAGTGGGACAGGTATTTGGATGTCCTGATTTGTTGACTAATCTTTGTAAGTGCTTCTGTAATTACCATGTTCATGTATCAGTGTCATTAAAAAGTGTACCAGGATACCATATATCATAGTTAATGAGTCACTACTCCAACATAGCATTCTACCATGTGGATATATATCATAACTTATTTAATTCATTATTGATGAACTTTTAGGTTATTCCCAATGTTATACTTTTTTTTGTTTTTTTGCTAAAATAAACAATATTTTAATGAGTATTCTTGCCCAAAGGCAAAGTGCTAAAAGAATTGGGGGAAGGAATATATATGTTTAAATTTTTGGTATGTATTGCCTAGTTCTTCTTAAGCAACATTCCTCTTAGTATCTAGGTAAGTTTATTTCTGTGCATCAACTCTTGTACTTGGCATTATGGATCATTTTATCATTGCTAAAATTTTGTATTTAAAATTTGTGTGTTCTGGGCTGGCCAGATAGCTCAGCAGACTAAAGCCCCTGCTTAGGCAGAGCAAAGCCACTGGCCTTCCACTCCCAGCATGCTGTGCTGGCCCCACCCCAGGGGTGCACTGAGAGAGTGATTGAGACTGGGTGTGGTAGTACATGCATGTAATCCTAGTCCTTGCAAGGCTGCAAACAGGAGAATCACATGATTCTGATCTACGTAGTGAGACCCTGTAGACCCTGCAGACCCTGTACCAAATACATTAAAATTGTATGTTTATATTATTAAAGAACGTTAAACATTTTAGCAGTTACTACTTTCTTTTCTCCTAATGTTATGTTTTTTAGCATGGCTTTGTTTTAACTATCATTGTCTATTCTTCCTTGAGAATATTTATGGAACTATAATAGAAACCATTGAAGTACTGTTATAATTGAATTTGCCTCTTGCCTGATAAAAGTTTAAAGTTGCGATTGATTCAATCTGTCTGTCTGTCTTTCCTTCCTTCTTTCCTTTCTGTGCTTCATTTATTTATTTAAATTGAAAAGGATTATTTTTTATTTTTTATTTTATTTTTTTGGCTGGCTTAGGCTGTCTTAAGGGTGGGTCTGATAAGGCATAGGGAGCTGGGGCTTGAACGATGGTCCCCTGCGCCTGACTGGGCTTGCCCTAGCAGGTGCTTAAACAACAGAGGTAACCCGCAAGCCCCCAGTACTGTGCTTTAAAAAAACTTCTTTATTCCAATATTATAACAGTTTGTCTCTTTTGTTTAACAGTGACAGTATTTCTGATTCTTTTGTATAATGTTTTTCTTTATAAACCTAAAGTCATAATGAATTAAATTTCTTGTCATTGCAACTTTTGACGTTTGTATAGATCAAGCAAAACTAGAAGAGTCTGAAGAAAAAGCATCAGAACTTCACAAGAAAGTAAGTAACTTTGAGTACATTAGCAAGACTATGTGCAAAATACCACAGCATGACTGGGGCTCAGACTGCTAGTTGTACCATCTACCTTGTTGTCTACTTTAGTTTTTTGTGCACAAATGCCCTTTTCCAAGGGGACTTGTATACCATTGTGTCATTTCAATCCTAATTTCTCCCCCTTACCTTTACCTTTTGTGTTCTTTTTTAATATTTATTGTCATCTAGTATGCTACATAATTTATGTATTTATATACATATTCTCTATATATGAATATATTAGCTATTTTCCCTTTAGAGTAAACTTCAGTAGATTTTTGTTTGTTTTATTATTTATGCAATAGGAACAATTCCTGGTTCTGTGTAAGAAATAAAAAGCATTATTTTTCAATGTGTGAATGATTAATTGAATAAAAATGTATAAATTCAAAATTTTAAGATTGGAATAATTCTGAAGAAGCCATAGTTTACAATAGTAAGGTTGAATTGTATGTAAAATTTTTAGAAAGATTAATTTGCTTTTTATTTTCATTAAATTACTGCATTATTTCATATCAAAAACATGAAGGTTGCCTTCATAGGTCAGAATACCACATATTTTCAGCTTCTTTGTTTCAACCTAGTAATATTTCTGACTATCCAACCATTTCCTCCTTTGTAATGTTTTGACCTTTGCTCTCTAGTCTAGCATGCCTATAAGATATTTTTCTTGGTGGTATTTTCATCTCCATAGTCATTCTACTAAGTGTGGTTTTTCATTATTGGTGGAATGATAATGACCACCACAACCAACCCAGAATGAGTACTCAAAAAGTATACTTTACTGCCTGTTAGGTGCTATTCTGAGGACTGTACAATTTTTATGTTGTAGTTCCTAAATGGATCTTGAAGGAATTATCCTTTTCTATAAACTTTTTTTTTTTTTTTATGAGCAGAATATATTTATTGAGAGAAAGAAAGAAAGCTCCTGTCCTGAGAGAGGGACCGGGGGGGTGGGGGGGTTGCCGAGCGGGTAGTTTCCCACCCCCTCTTTTTTTTTTCTATAAACTTTTAACGTTTAACATAACTTGCAGATGAAAGATACCTTTTCCTAAGTTAGGACTAATTTAGGGAAAGCATTTACATTTCTTTCTGGGATGTTCTGAAGTTCTAACTTGACCAAACACCTAGTAAGTTTATAACACCTCAGGTATCTGTCTTTCTGTCTCTCTCTCTCTCTCTCTCTCTCTCTCTCTCTCTCTCTCTCTCTCTCTGTCTGTCTGTCTGTCTGTCTTTCTTTCTTTCTCTTTCTGAGACAGGGTTCACTATGCAGTTCAAGGTAGCCTTGAACTCACTTTGTAGCCCAGTCTGCCCTGGAACTCATAGCAATCCTCTTGCCTCAGCCTCCTGAGTGTTGGGATTACAGGTATGTCTACCATGTGAGGAAAGAGCAACAACTATGAATATGCTATTTTTGTTACACAGAAATGTTCAATAGGGGAAACAAATTAATAAGTTGTTTAAACTGTGAAAAGTGCTCGAGTTGGTAGATGTTCATGTTGTAGAGTGACCTTTTCCCCAGCCAACTTTGTATTCTAAGCTCAATAAGCACTCTTAAGTTTTCTTGGAAAAGTAGTAGTAAACCTTCAAGTACTAAATTTGGATACGTCTCAAATAGTATAAATTTGTTATTGTTATTTTTAGATAGTCGGTGTCTATGAATGGTGTTAAATATGACTTTTCCACTACATGTTTTCTAAATTGTAAGCTTCAAATGCAATAAAAGTAGGACCTTGTTCAAGGTTGGTTGTCTTTTTTTTTTTTTTTAAACTCAGAAATTATATGTGTTAGGTATACTTAGATAATATTGCCTGCTCCATAAAAGATTTCTATTGCCATCCCATTTTGTATATATCAGCAAAACTTTGCTCTGATAGCTTTATAAGGACACATGTAAATACTTGGTTTTAGGCAGGAAGCTATCGTAGTTGCTAGACACATTCTTTATTTTGATACATAAATTTGAAAAATGAAAAACAAAAATGTCAGAAAGTATATAGAGGATATTGAATTATCAGCCTTCTTATACAGCAACACTAATACATTTACCCTAGGGAATGAAATTAAGCATAACCTCAACCTTAACTGTGTTTCTTGACATTTTTGTGTGTTATTTTGTAAGTGTAATATCACTGTAGCAGTTCTTTTTAGAGAAGCAGGCTATCCTATTAGTTTTTATAAGGTATGCTTTTAATGGAGACTTATTTTATCCCCAAGGCTATAGTTATTTTCCTATAGATATCATGAAAATGCTAAAGCAAAATTTATATTTTATCTGTTGGTTTTGTAGGCATCATTGTACAAATTTGCCTCTTTGATAAGTACAGATGCTTTTAGTTTGTCCAATTTGATTTATTAAGTTTTTATGGGACATGCTAATTATAATTAGTTGTTTTGTTAGTCTTTTTTTCTGGTCACCTAAATAATGCTTTTTCTTTCTAAATTTTAGTCTAGGTACAGCTTAGTGCACATTAATATTGTCAAATGGCTTCTTCATTCTTATTCTCATAAAGAGAAATTAATTCATTTTCCTTGCAGTAGAGCCATGAACTTTGGCTTAGTTATGAAAAAGGAAAATGATCTCAAAGGTTTTTGATGCAGGGAGAGTGGCAAAATTTTATATATAATATTGACATAGACATCTGAAATATAAAGGACAAGTTGACAAGAGTTGGTTCATCATTTCATTCAACAATTATTTACTGAGTTTAATTATAAATGTAGGGGGCCTGGCCCTAGCTCAGTCCTTTAAGTGGCTGCTTCCACAAAGCTGTCAGCCTCAGGTTGCTGGAGTTCGAACCTCACAACTCTCCCGCTGGCCAAAAGTGCCCTGAAGGCATTCGAGGAACCAAAAAACAAACAAACAAACAAACAAAAAAAACATTAATTATAAATGTAAGGCCCTAGAATGATGATGAGTAAAATAGGAAAGGTCTCACTTATGAGCTTTCAGATTGAGGATTGTTACTGGGGCCTGTGATACATTTTAATATTTTCATATTACAGCATGATAATTGCAGTGGTGGAAGAACCCTATGTGGTGCATTAGCCTAGAGGCAGGATTTCTTATCTAGTCAGGGAAGCCAGAGGGTATTTGGCCAAAGATGTGATGTCTAGTAGTCTGAGGTAAAATGTTGAGATTTCTGTGGAAGCGTTGAATGCAAATTCATATTGAATTTCTGGTAGATATTAAGCTTAACATATGTGTCGTGGTTCAGATGTGGCTTAGTGTGCCTTTGTGGCGCACTGTGTGCACAAGCTGTGTCCCCAAAGTAGAGCTGTTGGGAAGTGCTTGGAGTTGAGGGGCCAAGATGGCAAAATATTCTCCATGCTGCCTTTGCAGAAGGAAAGGGCTGGCGCCAAAGGGTGGGGTGAGCTTGGCACCTCCCTGCTCCCTGCTCCTGGTTCACAGTGCTCAGTGCTGGTTTCTGCACACAGTGCTGCTACTGCAGTCTGTACCATGAGTGGGGTAGCCAAGGGGCAACTCTGCCACAGAGCCTAGGCCACACCATTTGCCTTTTTTACCTCCAAACTATGGGGTAAATAAATTTCTTCTTTATGAGTAGCCTGTGCCAGCTGTTCTGTTACAGAGATGCAAAGCTAACACAGTATCTATAAAGTCATCTGTCTTCTCCCTAAAAGTGCCTTTCTTTCTTGCATTTTACACCCTCCCTTTTAACCTCATACTAGAATACTTTGTATCCAGCATGAAAAAGTCACCTAGTCATCTTAGGTACACTCTCCTCACTTATTCCTTTTTTAAGTCAGATACAAACTTCTTTGGAGTGTCTGGTCTCATTTTCTTTGTTTCTTTCTCTGTCTTCCACTTTGGTTCAGGCAAACAGTCAGTTCTTGCTTGACTAACTGTAGTCTCCTCTCAGCTAATTTCCATGCTTTTAGTGTTTGTCTTTCAGTTTATCTCCTATACTGCTGCTGGATGGCTTTTTTCAAAGTGCAAATTTGATCACATTACTTCTTAGAATACAAACTCTCATAACTCTCTATGATCTTTAGGAAAATGAATAACTGGTTTATTGCAAATTTTCTAACAGTTTCATCCCTGTGTTCATCTCTAGTTTCATCGCTGCAGTTTGTTTTCATACCTCCTTTTGTGACCCCTTTGCTGTGATTGCTTCTCAGTTACCTTAGCCTGTGCTGTTTCCTCTGCTTGAAATGCTAGCTGCTCTTCTCACGAGCTCCTCTGCTTTTTCATACTTGATGGTCAGCCTCGCTGCTGCAGCAGTCATTTATAGGCTTTCAGTCTGTCTCAGACTTTATTGCAATACTTTTCATGGATTTAGGGAAAACGGTTTTCATGGATTTAAGAAAGACCACATGCTTTTACTTCACCATGAGGCATTGGACTTCCTAAAGTTCTGTGTTCTTTTCAGCTGTCTTATGTCCGTTATCTACCACTGAGTGGAGACATACCCAAGGTGGGCTGTTGCATACTGTATGAAGGAATGTGTAGGTTTGGGCTAGCTTCCAGTGGGTTCTTAGGTCTTAGTGATTATAATGGTGCCCCCACAGGTTGAGTAAGGGAATCATATTATTTGAACTGTCTTTTACAAAGAGTAATAGTATTTAAAAATAAGGTTTCTAGAGATGAAGATAGTATTCCTTTTCCTTTTCTTGAAAAGTTTTAATTACTAAATTGGAAATATATTTATGGATTGATATATTTATGGATATATAGATATATTTCTGTATTGATATCTGGATTTGTGGATCCAGATATCCATACCTGGCTGCTGATAGGGATTTGGAATTTACTAGTCTATGATTGTGATTAAAGGAAGATCTGATCTTGTGAGCAGTGTAGAGTAAGACAAACAAAAGGGCGAGGAAATAGTCCTGTAACATGCCAATATTAAAGGGGTGGATTTTAAGGAGTATGACCTCCAGAATAAAAAAAATTAACAGGAGCAGTCAGCCAGTAGCGTGAAAACCAGAATGCTGTGTTGTCTGGGGATGTGGAGAAGGAGAGTCTGAACATGGAGCCACATTTATAAGTGGGCCTGTTTGCTAGGGAAAATGCAAATGTCTCACAGTCTGTTGTTCTTTGCGGTAGCCACCTGAAGCATTTGTGTCTCTTGTGTCCTTTACAATTACCAGCATGATTGAGTACTTTAATTTTTAACTTTGTTTACTTTGTGTTCATTTAAATTTATACTTAAATGACTACTTGTGTCCAGTGGTTATGGTATTGAATAGCACACCTATGGAGAGACCACTCAATATGAAGCTATGAGATATCCATGGAATTTATAGATGTAGAGTAGTAACTGTCTCTGTTAAAAGTAATATGAGTTCCCTTTTTAAACTAAATAAGAATAAAAGCACCTAGTGAACTATTTAGTTCTATATTGTTGTTTTTCTAGTTAAGTTTTGAGTGTAATGTCTAGAAGGGTATGGTTTTGAAGTGTTACATTTTTTTTAATAATGATTTGATTCTTTTCTTTAAAAAAAAAGCTGAATAGTTATTCTGAATTATGAGATAATACCCCTCCTTAAATTCAATTCTCCTAGGAGAGGTTTTCAGTTCTTATGGTGGCATCGAGGAATGATTTAAATGTTAGATGAGGACTTGCGATGAGAAGCTAAATAAATTAGAAAACTCACTGGATTCACTAATTTTGTTGTTTATCTTTCTCCCAGAAAGTTTTGTACTAATGATTATAAACAATGATTTTACCATTAATCTCTCAAGGGTAGTAGATATGTTATGATAAGAAAAAAAATCCGTATTTGATGCATTTATAAAGTTAAAGTTGTTAATCATTTTGATAAACTTCAGATATATTTCAGCTGTGAAGCTTTCAGGGTAGGTGGCAAGGAACTCAATAGAATAGTCTGCTTTGTATTGTTTTACACAGAATTGCATGGGACTTTTAAGGACTTTTAAGGGAGACTTTTAAGTAAAATCTTAAGGTTGTAGATAGCTATGGGCCAGTTTGCTCTGTGGAAGGCAGTCACAGCCTCTGTATCAGGCCTTTCCTGTTTCCTTAGGAGGGAATGGTTTTGGTGGAACCTGGAGAGACCTATACAAAGGCTATATATCACTTATCAGAAACCTACTGTGTCTGTTGTGAGTTAATTCAGAAGTGTCTATACCATATGCAAATCATTGAGTTATTTTTATATGAAGAATAGTACTATTCATTTTCCCTCTCTTTTCTTTTTCCTTTTCAGTTTGAAAAAGAGTTTACTGACCACCAAGAAACTCAGGCTCAATTGCAGAAAAAGGAAGCAAAGATTAGTGAGCTTCAAGCAGAGTTGCAAGCTTTTAAAGCTCAGGTAAAATTAACAGTTGGGGTAATTTGGTATTGAAACCACAACAGGGAAGTAAAGTCATATTAGATCTTCATAGCATCAACATGTTTAAACTTTAATCTGCCTTGTATCATTTCTTAGTGTTATTTGTATGTGTTTTTACTGTGGTATATTTATGTTTTTAAAAATTACTTTGTCACTTCTTTTCCTACTTACAAGTTTAGGAATATATAAGCTTTACATTTTATCCTCTTTCTTTTTCATTTGGGTTGTGTTTCTGATGTCTCATGTTCCAAAGTAATTAAGCATAAAGGTTAAGAAAGTCTTTTACTCTTAGATTTGTCATTCATCACTGATCTTTATCCTAGTACAGGAAATTATTGCTCCAGCTATTTATTTTTCAAAACCTTCAGCCTGTGGTTACCTTGCAGTGAAAGATAACCTCTAACTGAATGAGAACATTTTCTGATAATTTTTCAATTTCCAAAAGTAAACAGATTTAAAACATGACAAAAAAGAGAGCAAATCTGGATTATGAAGCAGATAGCTCACATCCACCCGCCACATATATTAGATAGCTAGAAATACATCATCTGCATTTTTATGGGAGCGAAAGTAAGGAGGTAGGATTCATTGCTAAATTTCTTCATGTAGAGTTATATGCAGCAAGCAATAGGTATGGCTTTGCGATAGTTTTCTCTTCCACCTAATTTGTGGTTACAATGAAGTAGTCTCAGGTATACTGTTTCCTGTATTATTGGCAATTTTGTTTTCTTTTATGGTTAGTTTTATTATAAAAGTGATTTGAAAGATACTTTGATAGCTGTGTCTTAGTGTTGAATTTAATTACAAAATTAAAATCTACAAGAAAAACATCTCTTTAGTGGCTGTGAGAAGAAAGTCCCAGGTTTTATGGTGATATTTTTTTCACCTTTCCTATGTGGATCCTTATCTTTCATATTCAGAGAAACATTTGATATTGTTCTGTGTTTCTTAGTCACTGCAGATAAAATGTTTTTGACAACTGTTTTCCTGCCTGGGTTAATATAAATATAAGAAGTCATTTCTCTTTTAGAAGGATTACCTGCTTATCTACTCTAGAGAAATCTAGATTATAAAGCATATAGTCATCATCTTTGGATAAGTTATTGCCCCAGTGTTTTTATATAAAATGGGAATAAATTTATGTATGAAAACTGAAATTAAGAACTCTTAAAAGTTTTTAAAATTGGGCATAATAAGGACTTGTGATTATGACTAACAGAGAAAAAACAGAAATTAGAAATTTAGTATTGGTCATCATATCCAGCTTTGAAGAATTATTGGCAAAGTGTTCCTTTAGATTTTTCTTTGTATTTTATGAAATGCCTACATTTATCTTACACTCTTTAATCAAAGCTAGTTTAGTAGAAGATGATGAATAAAATATGTTCTGCTGTCTGTGATTTCTTTCCTTTAGTCACTTATGAGCAAGATAGTTACAATGTACAGTGTACCTGCTCTTGAAACATATTCAGATTATTCATACGTTATCAAATGATGACTCTGGATCAAAATTTCTGCCATATTTTTAAGATAGTACTTGTTAACTACAAAATGTACACAAGTGTGAGTACAGGTTATGTAAATCTTTGACATTCAGAGGGCAGTCCCACTGTTGATCTCAGCAATCCTAGGTAACACTGAGCATGTTCCTTTTTTACATTTAATGTTTTTAATAAGGCACACCTTTCGGTGCCCAGTCTCCATTTCTTTCATAAATGTTTTTCTTTGTGCTGATAGCATGTCCTTGATTTTAGACTTCATATGATTACATATGGCAATCTAGTTTTTATAATTATGTTATAAACCTTTTGTAAAATGTTTTCCATTTGCTGAATAGTTCTCACGTGTGTGTGTATGTGTGTGTGTGTATTTATATCACTTAAAATTGAAGTTCATGATTTCAAGAAGTTGTTAACGTAGAAAGTTTTCTGCAAGATCCGAATTCATCAACTAAATTCTTAACATACTATGGAGGTAGAAGGACAAAGGTGATCAGCGAGTACAACTTGTTCTTTTCGACTCTTCATTTTACTTTGCTTCTCAGAGGCATTTGCCTTTGTGAAAGAGTCCTCTGAAGAAGTGGGACAGCCTGTTCTGTTGTGGCTTAGACTCTGTGCTTGCTTTTTTCTTTTATTTATCTAAAACAGTTTTTCAGTGGCTGTTATCTGCCATAACTGCCTTAGGTGCTGGGAAAAAGTAGTGAATACCCCAACCCCAGCATATTCACTTCCCTCATCAAGCTGACAGTGTATTGAAGTGGTAATTGTTAATGAGTCCTTGGGAAATGGTTTAATATTATTGAGAAGAGATAATGAAAAGTTTAGGGTGCTCTGGGTGTAAAATGTACAGGCAGATCAAACTGGTATGGAAGGTATCGCGGTTACTCTTCTCGCATTGTGGGGACAGATAACTGACACCCAAAATGAAGGAAGGAAAAGTTTATTTAGCTCACAGGTAGTGGATGTTTTTGTCCATACTCAGCTGGCTCCAAGGCAGAGAACAGCCATTCATGGCTGTGGCAAAGGGAGTGGCAGCAGTTCAGGCAGTTGGTTAGCCTCTCCCTCTCTTTACATTGTAATGCAGAATATTTGCCCCAGGGCACTCACACCCATAATCCCAGCACGGGATCAAGAATCAGTTTCAAACCCTAGAAGTTACGCTATGACTACATGTGGCTTTTGGGGAACAGCTAAACACCATAACAGAAGGGATGCAGCCCAGAAAGACTAGCAAGATGGCCAGGTGAAGGGAATGTTTGAGGCAAAGGGAACACCAGGTGTGTGGTCTCTGATATCAGTGTGAGGTCAGCACACTGGAATTGCAACACATGGAATTAGGACAAAATTAATTGAAAGAGTAGTTTATAGGGAACAGACCATGACAAACTCTAAAGACCTTAACAAAGACTTTTTTTCTTGGAAGTAATCAACATGTCTGTCAATAGATATATGGATAAAGAAAATGTATTTATACACCATAAAGTAGTACTCTGCCAGTCATTTGTATGAAAATGGGTGTACTTTTTTTTGAGACAGCTCTTGCTATGTAGTTCATGGAGGCTTTAAGCTCATTATGTAGAGCATTCTGGCCTTGAACTTGAGGTCATCCTCCTACCTTAGTGTCAGAGGTGCTATGATTACAGGTGTGTACCATTACAGCTGGCTTGGATGCACCTTGAGACTACAGTGTTACATGAAAGAAAACAGAAATACAAGTTGAAATATCAAATGGTTTCTCTTGTACTAGAAACTCAAAATCTCAATAAAAAGCAAAATAAAAGCTGGATAATAGATAGTAGAGAAATAGATCTTTTGCGAAAGGGATGAGGACAAAGACATGGAGTGAAGCAGAAGTAGAGGCGAGGAGGAGAAAACTAAAATGCCTCATGTACATGTACCAACTCCCCATGAGGGATGTAATCATGCATTTCAAATATGCACTGATTTTAGAAAGTTCCAATAAATTAATGAATAAAATAATAAAATAACAGAAATAAATAAATTTAAAAGTTAGATTTTTTTTTTCCAAATGCATTATACCATCAAGGAGATTTGAGAAAAGGCATGACATATCATAGAAATGCCATTTAAATCTTTTCATTCCCCTGGATCTTACTTTCTTACTAATCACTTCCGTGTCCAAGTGTTCTATAGATTTTTGTGCACAGATACTATCTCCTGCAGCATATTCTCTGTAAACCCTTGGTGAATTTTTTTTTGCTTTCCATTATTTTAATTTTCTCCCAGACAGCTGCTTTTCCTCTAGATCTATATCCCCATTTCTCTCCTGAGCATGTCCCCCTACATAGCCTGAACTACATGAAATAGTGACTTATATCTGACAGTCACATTTATTTGAGAACAAAGACTCAGATTACTTATATTAGAAGCACTTTTTTTTCTTTCAATTTTGTGTTTTGGTTAAATCATGTGAAATTACTGATAGTTATTTTTGGTTAAAAGAGTATCTTACTGTTCTGTAAAGTGTACTTTTACATCTATAAAAATGGTCTTAGTTATATTTCTTAATTTTTTCTTTAGTTTGGTGCCTTGCCAAGTGATACAAAAATTCCTTTGCTCCAGTCAAAAGAAGAAGCTGGCCAGCTGGCACTTCCTTGTGCCCCTTCCCTGCTCTCCAGTGTTGGGGTACCACCTCCTCCTCCCCCTCCTCCACCTCCTCCAGTCCCAGGAATGCCCATGATGTGTGGTGGCCCAGTGCCTCCACCACCTCCCTTGAGCTTTCTTGGTGGAAGAAACTCTCCTCCTCCACCCACCTTGCCATTTGGTTTGAAGCCAAAGAAAGAATTTAAACCTGAAATCAGCATGAGAAGATTGAATTGGTTAAAGGTAAAACACATAAATAGGGGAAAATTTAATTTTTGTTGCCTGTTATTATAATTTCCAATGCAAATCTTAAAATGAGAATGAATTTTTTCTAAAAAGGGAAGTGTTGCTATAAAACCCTTTGTAGTTGGCTAAAACATTCTGTCTTATAAATTTGGTGATCTTGTAGTGGGATTTGCTTTGTAATTAAATTGATAATTCATCATTATTGGAATGGAATCTTATATTTTTGAAGTGTTTTTGAAAAGTACAAAAATGTTAGGGTTTTTCGGAACTGTTGTCTGCTGGTAGCTATTGGGTAACATAGTAGTAGTTGTCAGAAGCTGAACCTACCCAAGTCACATGAATTCTGCTCCTGTAGACAGATGGGTTCATAGGCACATAAGCAGGGAATATACTGTGTAATGTGTCCTGGCATTCCAGAGGCAGAGTGAAGATGAGTGTCAATAGTCACTCTGAGAAGTAAAATTGAGAATAAATAAACTTTATCATTCAACTTCAGATTGCCAGCTGCATGATCATGGAAACATTTCCACTTAAGATCTTAACATTCCTCAGAATTTGTGTTTCATTGAACAGACTTTGAGGAAAAATCTACAGAGATTACTTCATAAACATCTGTTGGCAGCTATGGGACGCCGGGTCTGTGCACAGTGATTGGGCCGGGACAGGTGACACACCCAGCTGCTTATGAGCCAGTCTTCTCTCTGATTGCAGATCCGACCTCATGAAATGACTGAAAACTGTTTCTGGATCAAAGTAAATGAAAATCAGTATGAAAATACGGACTTGCTTTGTAAACTTGAGAATACATTTTGCTGCCAACAAAAAGGTAAGTTTAATGCTTTTGTTATTACCTTATAATTGGAATTTAAACTTTGTGCCTTTTATAGACCAAAACTTTTTTAACACTATTTTAAACATCCTATACTTAAAAAAAAATTTCCATTAATAATGGTAAGTAATGAAATAAAATGTATAAAAAGTGAAATTTGTTAGACAGTATATCAAGTGAGCAACTTAAAAATGCAGATTATATAGTCTGATTCTTTAATTTTTAAAAACAATATTCCATTGGGGATTAGAGTTTTTGTAAAGAAGGATATTTTGAGGGAATAATTTGGTATGAAAATTGCTTAAGTTTGAAAAAAATTGCACCTTCCTCTAATGAGAGGTTTGCATTTTGTGACCCTTTATCATTACAGTCTTTGTGAGTCGCATGGTACAGAAATGTCACATTTACACTGTCCTGAAAGTTGGCTTGAAAGAAAATTGAGTTTATTATACGATCTTTTTGTTAAGAGCAAAGACGTCATTTTCCAAATTGTTTTGTGATAACTTTAGCTTGTATGGTATGATTTTAAAAATTAGATTGTACTCTAATCTGAAAATTGATTTTATTTAATCCAGTGTCATGGACCTGCCCTTTATATTTAAAGACTGGTATCCATACATATTGTTTGTTTTTAAGTGTTATGTAAAACTTAACGTTTTAAGTCTGTAGCACAAGGAATTTAAAGCAGTCATTGGCTTTTAATTTTGAAGATCGAAAACCTTTTTCCTTATAGCTTTATACTTCCATGTCCCTGGGCTTACTGAGGACGGAGAGAGGTGTGGTGAAAGAAATTATACTGAATAAGTGCATGTGTGAGTCTGGAGGGAGGAACGAACTGGGCTTCCCTATAGGGCCTGCCATTCAGTAGGTGTCATACTAGGGATGCCTCACATACCTGATTAAATTTGATATCTACAGCAGCCAAAGAACATTGGCAGAAACCTTAAAATACTCATTTGCATTCTTTTGAAAGAGGTAATTGTAAATTACAAACTCTCTAAAAAATTTGTAATTTAGCAATACTTTCTAAAAGGCCTTTGTAAAATAAATTTCCAGAATTCGTAGTAAATCAGAAATCTTTACTGGACACCAAGTGTGCAGCGTTTGTCTTGGCTCATATTAAAAATGGAATTTTGTGGTCTTTGAAAACGGAGAATTCTCAGCAGTCTCACCACAGGAAAACTTGTGAAGTAAGCAGATCTTAATTTACCTTTTGATTATGGAAAATCAGAATTTTCTTTGAATAGGATTAGTGCACTCTTCAGGCAATCAAGGAGCTGTGTGGCAGTTAAAATATGTATTTACATGTAAAACACTTTAGAATTTCAGATTTCCTAATCTGGAATTGATTAGTTTTCCCTTCGCTTTGCTAGTAGGTATAAATGGTGGTACCTAGAAGCTATTTAAGTAATGCTGCCAGCCAGCTACTCTTTCTTTCTTCCCCTCTTTACTCTGATTACTTTCTTAATTAATGAGGCTCAAAAGGGAAACTTGTTAGCATGTCTTTAATTTAGCTGTAACGCTAGCCCTAAATGAAATAATTGGACCTTTAAAAAATTCTTAAGTCATCTAACTTTAGCCTTGAGAGTCAAGGTTAAAAAATGATGTATTTGCTCAGTCTAATAGTAGTTAAATAGATTAAGGTGAAAATTAAAGATTTGCTAAATATTTGTCTTCTATTCCTCTTATGCCACTGATTTCTTGGTAAGATACGCTGACTCCTTGGTCCAGTATCTCTCTCGCATGCCTCAGAAGCTGTTAAATGATCACAACATCTTTTGTCTCTGCTTAAATACAGGTTTATGGATCTGTGGATGATATTTTTAGGGTGAACAGAAAAGATGGGGAAGGCAGGATAGAGAGCATTGGCAACATTTTATAATACCAACCAAGAAAGGTTATTGCTGTGACAATTTTTTTTGTTCAGCTTTTGGAATACTTCCTAGAAATAATTCTGTGAAGGGTCATAAGGGTTCTTTTTGGCATTACTGGTAGTTAAGTATCGAAATGGAAAAGGCCAGTCCCTGCTGCTTTTAGACAAACAGGATTTAATGCTATAGATGTTTAATACTAGTGATCACTGGGAAGGAAAGAGAAGGCATCTGTATGAGAGGATGGACTGTTGGAGTGAGCCTGTCACTGCCCGTTGTCTTTTCTTCAAAGCCTGGCAGCTGATGCATTGGGTTGAAATGTTAACATTTGTTCATCTTCCATGGTCCCAAAGGTTTTGATACATTTTGTAACTTCTGAAGATTGAGAATTAAATGTAGCTACTTATATATTATTCAGTCCAAGGTGAAAATCCAATTGGCTATCCGCTCTTTAACATGCAGGACTAGACAGAGGCTTTGTTGGCTGGATGGTTTTAATCAGTGGTTTACATCTCATTTAGGCAGGGAAGGACAAAGAATTCAACTTTTTGAAGAACACAGTGGGTTCTTTTTTTTTTTTTTTTATTGCAGCAACTCTTTGGACTAGGAGTTTGGGCTTTTTTTTTTTTTTTTTTTATTCCAAGCATGGATGTTCCAGCCCAGCTACTTACAGTGATAACTTTTTTTGTAAACATTTGACAAACCATATAGTATAAGGGAACTGAATCTAATCATTTAATGAGAATCTTTCATTTTTCTCAGATATCCTGTAATGTTGGGGTGTTTTTGGTTAATATTAGTTGCTCTTTTTTTAAAATCCTTGCAGTAGATACTACTTTCAGTTTCCAGGACTTTTGTATTCCAGTTTCTGGGGTTTCTAGGTCTAATACCCAGAGTCAGAAAAAGAAGAGGAATTAATAATGTATCTTGGGCACCTATATTAAAGACCTTGGAGCTGGGTCTTTTTTTATATTACCTTGATTAGTCTTTACCATATCTCTTAACTTCTGTGGTCCTTTATTTTAAACTCATCTCCTTGAGACTGATTATACCATTTTCCTTCACAGAAAAGTGTTGTTTATAATATCTTAAGAAGTATAGGAAGCTTTTCTTAAGTCTTTTCCTGTGTATAATCAGCATTTCCTCCAATTTTCTTGTGTTGTCGTTTCTGGTTATGGTTTATGTATCTGTCAAGTGTCTCACTTTGGCTTTCTTGCCTCTTTCTTTTCCAGGTTTTTGAGATACAGCTCAGCTTTCCATGTTTTAAATTCTCTCAGAAATGTGTTTTTCCCAGGTTACCTCTCTCAGTTCTTTCACCTTGCCTGCCACTTTCCCTCTCTACTTGGCTACTTGCTCAGGTCAGCAAATGTGGCTTACGTAGTTGGCCTTTCGCTGACACTGAGGATGCTGCAGCAGATAGGGCAGGTATGCTTCTCATCCCCGTGCTGCTTGTGTGCTTGTAGTGAAGCTCAGGACAGTTAGTCGTTGAAACATAAGAATGAAGAGTGAAACAGCAAATAGTTTTTTATTTTGTATTTTTTTACTTTTGGAAAAGATACCATGTTTTGCTATCTTTGGCTTCTGTTATGACTTAACAGGGTTATAGAAGGACATTGTTTATATATTTCTCTGAGACTTAATCACATCACTCATATATTGAACATTTGGTTTCATCAAAATAGTGTTAATGACCTATGTATTTTTTACCAGATTGGAAGCATCTGTTGGTTAGTTTTTACAGGTGGTTGGAATGTGGATTAAAGTATACTAACAGGTTACTGGTGTTGGATTTGTCAACTAAAAATGAATATCAATTACTTTCATTATTCACAAACTGTTGATAGGGATTAAAGTGCTTTTTGGAAGTATATGGATATCCTAATTCACTTAGACTGATTTATTATAGAAATCTGGTTCCAAAATTCTTAGGTTTTTGAGATAATCATATTTTATAACAGGTGTGTCATATTTTCCAGATAGGGCCAATAAACCAGTTCAAAAATAATCTCCCAGTTGAATTATTATGGCACATGGATATAGTTCATGGATTATGCTCTTAGAAGCAAATCAAGATTTGATTTCTTACATCATATGTTCAGTGGAAAAAGTATTGGAATAGGATGTGATAAACCATGGATTTTCCCTGTGACTTGGCTGTGTTCAAGGTGCCATTTGGTATTTGAAAGTTGATTTCTGCAATAATTTATGAAAAGTCCTAGTTTACCTCATAAGTCTGCATTAGGGTATATAATAACAGTGTGGTTCATGGAAGTGCATGTTAATAGATTATAACAAAATGAATGGCGCATATCTTATATATATATATATT
>NW_004524726.1:4226292-4236223 GCF_000260255.1 Octodon degus
TGTTTATAGCAGCACAATTTGTGATAGCCAAATCTTGGAAACAACGAAGCTGCCCATCACCTGAGGAATGGTTGAAAAACATGTGGTATTTTTACACAATGGAGTATTATTCAGCTATTAAGAATGATAAACTGCAAGCCTTGATATTGAAGTGGATGCCACTTGAACATATACTTGTAAGTGAAATAAACCAGACGCACATGTGTAAATGTCGTATAGTTTCCCTAGTATAAGAACTCAAAAGAAGAAATACAAATAGAAACGTATAATACAATAAAAGGAAAGCAGGCTCTCCAGGACTAACTAATCAAGAGAGGGAAAGGAGATGAGCTAAGAAATATGAATAAGTCAAGCCATACAGTTATATGTAGAAGATTGGCAAGGCAATGATCCTGAGAATCTCCAGAAGATTTTTGAATCTAGCAGTTAATTGGAAAGATTCTCACCCTGACTAACTATATATTCTGATACCTGGGAACTAAGCAACTGCACTGCAGATGGTAATTTGTAATAGTAATTTCATGCTTGGAGTGCCTGTCGTTCTGGCCTTGTGAATGTGGGCTCCTTGTCATGGCATGCCAGTTGCTGCTATGATTTCTGTTGTGTAGGTTGTTGTTCAAAAAGAAGAGGGTTGTGAATGAAATCAAGAGACAGGAAAAGGAATGTTGTGGGACTGTCCTGCTTCAAGGTTGTATATGGTGAGATTTTTGGACCTATGTATAAACATAAGAAGTATATAATTCTTCATGCCTATTTTTAAAATATATGCTAATTTTTAATGTGTTTTCATCATATTCTGTAGGCACTTAAAGTTCAACATATCAATACTTGATGAAAAATACCTGTACCATATTATGCCTAAGATGTTTGATATGCAGACAAATAGTGAGGTTAAGCCTAACAGCCTAAGTTGTATGGTAATGACATTAAGCTTGTCTTCTGGATGGTTAACAACCTAAGTTTGCAGACCAAAATTAAAGAAAATGAAGGGCTGGAAAGAAAGCCAACATTTTGGCCCTGCCCTTCTATGGGCAATTAAGACTTAGGACATATGAGAACTTGTACTCTAACGTCATGTCACTCAGTAGTGTCCCAATTTTTCTGATCAGGATATTATGGGGCCAATGGGGAAAGTGTTCGATGATGTGGAGTGTGCCTAAGAAGAGTCACATGGAGAGAGAACATTCTCAGGCTTTCAGAGAGAGCACATTGGCCAAGCAATGGCGGTGACTCATCCACATGGCTGACACTGACGAATGTTTTACTATCTGAGGTACAGGATCTCAGGATAAATCCTGAGGGGATTCCACTGACCTTATCAGACCCAAAAGCTACAACTCTTGTTGCATACGTCCTGCTCTACCTGTCTTAACCATCCAGCAGAAAAGTAGAAAAATGAAATATAAGAAATGAAGCCATGCTGTTATGTTGAGCTGTAGGGGACTCAGGTCAACAATTTCTGACATTGCCACTGAAGTGGAAGACCCAATACTATTATAAGCTACTGGACTCTTTTAGAATATTTTGCTGAGTTTACATAGCTATAATATTCAAATAAGAGAACTAAAAAAAAAAAAAAAGTATACAGATGAATGTCCATTTTGTTTCTGTGTATTCAAAGTGGTTAGTATAGATATATAGTTACATTGTCTTAATGAATAGAGGGATTTGTTCTAATGATGTTTGTAAGTAGGATATTATGTCCCAAATGTACAGCAATTAACCACTAGGAAGAATGTATGCAATGTGTTAATTATTGAAGCTGTCCTACCAATGTGATTTGAAACTGTCTCATTGCTATTTGTTTATCAATAAAATTATGGAAAAAAATAAATTAAAGAATTTAAAAAAAATAAGCACTTGTCTGGCAAGCCTAAGGGCCTGAGTTCAATCCCTGGTTCTGCCAAAAAAATAAAAATTAAAAATAAAATGTATAAAGAATTTTTAAAGATAGAAAAAAAAAAGCTAAACTTTTAGGGTCCAGCAGAGATACCTCAGTGGACTGAAGTGTCTGCTTAGGCAAGTGTAGGAATCACGATTTGATCCCTGGCACCACATTACCTTGCCTGCCCCTCTCCAAGGGCAGGTTGAGCTGGCCAGAGTCTAGGCGTGGTTGCACACACCTGTAATCCCAGGGTTGGGGAGGTTTCAAGCAGGAGGATCACCAGTAGTAAGAGCTACTTAGTGAGATTCTGCAGCAACACAATATGTAAAAGAAAAAATAAAGCTAATCTTTTAAACCTTGTTTTTCTTGTTTTGATTTAGTTGTAGCACATTGAGCTGATGTTTTAGAATGATTTTAAAAGGCTCACTTAATTGTTTAAAAACAACTTAGTGTTTGTTTTAAATAGTACATTATTTTTGACTTATTTACCATTTCAAAGATCAGTGAGCCTAGTATGAATGGCTTATTGTAATTATGGAGCTGGGTGCATTCAGGCACAGGCACCTTCTACTGACAGGCAGATGTGATTGCCAAGTACAGCTTATGGGCTGAGTACTCCCCAGGGTTTGCAGAAAGGGTTATAACTTTAATTTTCTTGGTTTCATAGCGTGCCCATAGAAGGTTTAGAGGAGTGATAATTTCTCTGGAATAGAATACTCTTCCTTCCCAGACCCTCCTTTGTCTATGATATAAGCAAATACAAATTATTTGGGTGAACTATATAAAATTATTGAAATTCTGCTGTTTTCAATGTAACAATTCCATGTTTCAAATTAGCATTTGTTTCCTACACTCTTACCAAGTATGTATAGAAATGTCTTTAGGTTGTGACTTAGCTGAGAATGGATGAGTAGTTTTTATAATTCTCCACCAACTTACCAAGTAATTGATAAAGGAGGGCAAATCCTTTATCAATGTGACCTCCGGCCTCCCAAATCTGTGTTAGGAAGTACTTGGAGTTTTCTGTGCTGCAAAGGTGTGTAGCAGTACTTTTCTGGTGAACTGATGGGGACATTTGCTGGTAGGGAATGAATAAAACTGGAAGTCGAGGGGCTTGGTGGCTCCAGAACTGTTTACCATCCAGTGCTCTCAGCACTCTAGGTTAGACTTTTGGCCATTTTCCTAGCTTTTCATTACATTTTGATAGTGTTGCTAGCAGAGGGAAGAAGAATGACTGTGTGCACACAAGGCTTTGTGTTAGTTTCTGTTGTTTCTGTACAAATTTCCATAGAGTAGCTCACAAAGCACATTCTACTTTGTAATATATGGTACTATTTTCTTTTTCTTTGGAAATGAATAAAATCTTATATATAGTGTTACTTCACATTGTTTTGTTTTAAATCAGTAAGTATTGTCTTAAAACCCCAGGGAGAAGAGCCATTGGCATACAAAAGCAGTTTACATTACTAGCACTTGCTGTAATTTACTTATGGATAATAGAGTAGTTCTAATTTAGAAAAAAAGGAATATTTTACACATTATTAAATTTTGAACAATAATTATTTCTATATCCTCTGTTAATAAACTAAATTTCCTTAAAGATAATTCTGTTTTGAAATACATATTATTCTTTTCTTGAGATAGTTTGCAACATTTTTATCTGAATAATATTAATGTTCTTCTGATAAGGACTTTGTGGAGAAACTTTTCCTGATCCAGATTTTATTCAGGGCTAATAAGGATCCACAAATGGATATGAATATATAATTTCATTGCAACTCACAAATGTTATTATAACAGCATATTTTCAATGGATAATTTAGAAGATAGTATATCAAAGTTTATTTTAATTTGAAAAAATAATCACTGAGGAAAATCACATTTATCAAAGGATCTAGTGCAACCACATTTCACATAAGATAAGCAATTTATTTTAATTTAATTGTAGGCTCTTGGTCACTTGCCAGTCTCCTTTTCTATCATCATATCACCGTAGACTTGTTCTTCCTGAATGAGGGCTCTTTTCCCTTTTCTAATCTTCTTTTCTTTTTCAATTAGAGAACCAATTATTTTTCAGGGTTTCACAGGTCACAGTGGGACAGTTTGGCTCTCTGCTCCCTTAATGTGAAATTTAACCCAGGAGAGTTGAAACAGCCTATGAGATAATTTTTGTTTTTAATCAAGGGATAGTTTGTCTTTAGAGCTTTTATATTTTTCATTTTAAAATTGTGTTTTTTCTGAATAATAGTTTTTATTTTCCCCAATTTTATTTTATTTCATTTTGAGTCTAATGTATCTGCATAAAAGTAAATATGCACATTTCAAATTGGCCAATTATTTGTGTTTTTATTGCATGCTTTAGCAGTTTTGGCAGTGTTTTCAGCACCAGTAGAAAAGGAAACCACAGTTTGTGTCACTTCAGTATGGCAATAATAGTTTTATATTAGATTTTGCCATATGTGTATGAATGTGTACTTATATGCACACAAATATATGAATATATCAAAGTATGTGAAAGCCTGTGGTTCTGCAATCCAGAAACCCCTTGTTGAGCGGTCACTGGATTGCTTTCTATGTTACTGTCTTTTTATTTAGTAAGATAAGTGAGTGCTCAGCACTTGATCTGACCATCCTCACCTGCTTCGACTCTGTGCTTTCCTTGATCAGAGAAGTTATTTTTGTATGTTCTTCTTGGTGAAGAATCGCAACCACATGCTAACGCACTCTCCCCATAAAGGAAGATTTCTCATTACTGCAAGCTATATTAGGTTCTTTAGTGGGTCAGACCAGCTGTTGAAACTAAAGGGTGACAGAAAGGTACTGACTCATACACTGAAAAGGGAAAATGAGTGAGAGGAGGGAAAATCCTATAATTTCGGTCTTTACCTATTTTAATGCGAAGAGACTGAGGTTCTAAGAAGTTAAAAATCTGACTGTCAAGGTCCTTTAAAGCGTTTAACAGGAGCTAAAAATGGATCACTTACTATTTCATAGCTGTTTGTTTCCCTTCTTCAGGATTGCAGAAAGGAGGGCAACATAGGAATGAGAATATAGCAGACTGGGAAGTGGCCTTGGTGTTAGGATCCTGCCTGCCTGTGCAGATCAGCTACATCTCCTAGTTGCAGACGTTGAGAAGTTGCCTTAGTCATTTTATTACATATTTCACTGTTTTTAAGAATTTTCAATTTCCTCTCTATTCTCATATTCTTTTTTGTTTTTGAGACAGTCTAGCTGTATTCAGGTGTATCTTATGTGTGTTCACATCCTTAAGGATTGAAGATATTCTCAGGGTAGCATTCTATAGCAGTCTGTAGTCGAGGCCAACTTGCATTTCTAGCGGCATCTTGCTTTTCAGCCCTACATATAGTACATGCCAGTGACACTGATCTACTATGACCACGCATTTCAGCGCCTCACCTTTTCCTCTTCATCCTTTAATCCTGACTATTTTAATTGCAGTCTGTCCATGCTTCATTTTCTAGAATTCCCAAAGGGAGCTGCTGCAGGGATGTGGCTTAGACTTGACTGGTGGTGAAAGTACCGCTTGCATTCTGGCCTATACCATTGTGTGGTAGAACCTCTCTGTGGATAACCCTTCTTCTCAGTGCTTGGGAATGCTGAAGCTTAGGAGTCTTTCCTTCCTCCTGCTCCTGCACCCACTGTTTCAGTCATTTTTTCTCAGTGTCCTGCTTCTCCGTCTTTGCATCACCGCCATCCCGTGGCATGTATATGTCAAGATACTCTCCTGCCTGGAACATTGATGTTCCAGGTATTTGCCTCTTAGCTTCTCCAGGCCTGGCTTTGCATGCTACCTTCTCAGCGCTGCCCCCATGCTGTGCCCTGATTGCAGCAGTGATGATTTTTCTTGTCTGCCTGCCCCTTCCTAGTTACCTCTGCTTTGTTCATTTTCATAACACTTACCCTCTTCTAACATAGTGTTCGTCACTTATTTATGTGGTGTTTTTACTTTTTTCTCTCTAGCCTATTAGAATTTAAATTTATTTAGGAAAAAAAGATCTTTGTTTCATTTCCCAGTATATCCTAATCACTGAGAATCCTGGCACCAAGGAATGTTTGCTAAATAAATGACCAGATTTTCATTTCCTGGGAAAGAAAATACAATAATTTCAACTTTCTCAAGCAAACTGTTTTTTCATTTTAAGCCAATGGGCATTTTGGAAGGAGAGGAAAAATATTTAAATGATCTAGATTCCAATTAACTCTGCCAGTGATGCTTTTCACTGCGAGTGAAAAAAGGCTCCTTTGCACATTCAGTTAAAAAAAAAATGGAGAGAGTATTGCAGGTAGATGAGAATGGGAGCAGTTCAGCAGTCAACCTGTGTGAGTGTGAGGAAAAGTTTTAGGTTCACTGGGCGCTTTCATCAGATGCAGCTTTATTGGCGTCCATAAAAAGGAGCACCTATTCCAAACATATTGTAGAGTGTTTTAATAGTTTTTTTCCCTGAAAATTGCTCTTTTGTTGGATCTTGATTTCTTAAAAATAATTTATGTCATGAAGACTAACCATTGTCATGTGAATAATTCAGTAGCATTTATTACATCCAAATATTATACAATCCAGACCTCTGTCTAGCTCTGAAACATTTTTGTTGGTCCAAAATGAAACCTTGTATTTTTAAGCAGTTTCTGCATGTTATCCCTACTCCTGTCCCCCAGTAGCCACTGATTTGTTTTCACTCTATGAATTTGGGTATTATAAATATTTCACATAAATAGAAAGATGACAAGGAGATTGTAATTTGAGGAAATGAATGTTTTCGGAGAGGGTTGTTTTGAGACAGGGAAATACGTACCGTGTGGCATTTGACTGGCTTCTTTTACTTAACATAACGTATTTGAGTATATATTGTAACATGTGGCAGTAGTGTGTTCCTTTTGATGGCAGGATGATATTTAACTGTTTGTATCACATACTTTGTTTTTCTGTTCATGAATTGATAGATATTTGGGCCTTCACCACCTGCTGGCTAATGTGAGTAGTACTGCTGTGAACATACGTGTACATGCCCTTGAGTACCTCTTTTCAGTTCTGTTTTGGCATGTGCTTGGTAGTGGGATTGTTTTCTCATAGTAATTCCGTGTCTTCCTTTTTGAAAACCTGGCAAACTTTTCCACAATGGTGGAATCATTCCCAGCAGCATTATGTAAAGGGTTGCAATTTGTGTATGTTGTCACCAGTAGTTGCTTTTTGGTTTTGGATGGCTATTTTAAACTTTAGAAAAACCCAAAGTTTTGCTGAGAATTATCTGTTTATTCAGGTTTGCTTATACAGGATGAGGAAAATTAAGTATATTATCTATTTTTGGAGGACTGAGTAAAAGCTTCAACAATGGAGGAAAAATTGAGCATACAAATGATATGTGATATAAAAATTTGAAGTGAATGGTGGTATAGGATTTACAAATATGTCCAAAATGCTTGTAATTTTACTTGAATTATAGATGTTTATGTGTTATTCTGTATAATGTGTAATACACAATTTTATAGGTGTTAGTAAAATAGATATTTGATTAAAACTACATATAGATGTTTCATTTAACTATTCAAATTATTATGATTTATTCATTGTAAAATACTTAGAAAATTTAGAAAAAAAAAAGAAAGAAAATACCACCTAAGCTTTAATACCCTACTTGACTGCCTTGTAAAACTTAGATGTATTTATCATTTGTCCTTTCAAAATTTATGTTTTGTTATCCATGATTATAATAATGTTTCTACACTTCATTCTATGTAATATATATTCTGTACTTTAAATATTATAATGTTTTTATGGATTGTGTAGTGTTGAGTTATATCACAACTATTAGACATATTTAATAGTTTGCTAATTTAATTTGGAATAATTAGAAAAGACTTCTTGAAGGTGATAGTTTTACTTGCTGACCCCATATATCTATATCCTTTCTTTGACTAAGTGTTGTCATTTTCTTTGAAAACTAAGTTTTGTTACTTCTCTGTAAATAATAGATCTTTTTTGTAATTCCACCCTACAGTGCCTTTTACTTTTCATTTGTAGCACTGGTTTGTGATTGTAATAAAGTTTTGATGTGTGTTATTAGCATCCTCCTTTTCTATTAAGATGCCTTATTTCCATGGACAGAGACCATATTTATCTTCTGCTTACTGTATTCTCTTCACTCAGAGGAATGTGTGATGTTTAACAGTCTTCCATGAACAGTTTGTATGAGCACCAAATAACAACTAGGGAGGACTTGGGGGGCGGTGTTTGGATGCTTGGAAAGTGTGTAGGCTTGGTGAGGGGAGAAGTCAGTGGAGGACACTTTCTTATGGATGGGGATGCAGAGGAAAGTGGGGCACTGTCCCTGGAAGATTAACCTAGAAAGATTTATGTTTGTACTCAGGAGATACTTATATTGAAAATGTAGTGACTTAAAATTTGTCACATATATTAATAATTTCCATATTTAATATTTTTATTTGTTTATTTTTGTTTTTTAGGACAGGGTGTACAAGGTCTCAGTATGTAGATTGGACTCATAGTTATCGTTCTGTTTACAGCTCCAAAGTTCTGGGATTACAGGTGTGTGCCACCATGCCAAGTCTCAGTGTCTCCTGGGGGCTGGGCAGGCATGGTGGGGGTGGGGGTGTCACTTTAATCCGCTGAGCTATTTGGCCAGCCCTTAAAGTTGAGAAGGATTTTTTTTTCTGGTTCAGACTGCCTTAAGGGTGGGTCTGGTAAGGCATGTGCAGCTGGGAATGAACCTTGGTTCCCTGCGCCTGACTGGGTTTTCCCCAGCAGGCGCTTAAACAACTGAGCTAACTGGCAGTACCCCATATTTAATGTTTTACATTCTCTTCTGTCACCAATTTAAAATATTTTGAAGAGTGATATTAAATGTTAAAATTATATTTTAACATGGCACCTCAGTATCAGACAGCTTGCTGGTGTGGGAGATGAAATCCAGAGGCTGAAATAAAAGTTAAATGACATAATTACCCAAGAGATTGGTGAAAAGGTCCTACATGTAGGTTACTTCCATGGGAGCATAGTATATGTAAGAGATATTTATAGACATTTAATGAACCAGGTTTAGTCAGCTGGTCAAGTTTGGAAAGAAAATAGCATATGATGACTGAGTTAAGGTTTATATATATAAATTTTGGGGTGAAGATAGTGGATTTTATTTTTATCTAGTTGACCTGAGGTACTTTTATGGATCTCCACTCAAGACTGTAACAGAGGTTTTCAATGTTTTGCTATATAAGCCTAAACAGTAAATATTTACTCTTTGGGGCCCATATGGTCTCAGTTACTCAACCTTGCTCTTGTTGGGTAAAAGCCCCAGATTCTATGTAAACCAGTGCTCTTGCTGCATTCCTGTAATACTCTATGTATAAAAATGGTAACAAGCCTGACTTGGGCCATGGGTTTTGAGTTTTCTAGCCCCCACGTTATATTACTGAGTTTTTATTTAAAATTATATTATTAAGCACTAATGAATCCCATTGTGCATTATTTTACCTCCTTCAAAAATGGTCACTAGTTAAAAGTGGAACTATAGAAGTAGACAGTTTTTATTTGGTGATTTAATTTGTAGATATTTGCAAGTCAACATTGTTAGGCAAGATTTCTGTATGGCCATTATTATGCTGTGAGCTTCTGCATTAAGTACCAACACCCAGATTAGAATGACATAGCACATGCTGGTGCTACATCAGCAAATTCAATTCCAAACGCAGGAGTTTGGTAATAGCCAGTGAGAAGGGCCTCTGTTTGCCTTAACTGAGAGGATAAAGAATGCCTCTAGTTTGTTCTTTATTTCTACCTTTAAAAAACAATTCATTTCTCTACCTGTAAAACGAACTCTTATAAGGCTTAGTTCTTTGGAGTCCCTTTTCTAAATTTTTAGAGACGTTTACCTGATTCATCTATTGCTAATTAGATATCTAAATTGCTATTTAAATTAAACATTTATTTACATTGGTTCACTTTTTTTTTTTTTTTTTTAAGTCTAAGCAAACCAAAGCATATAGAAAAGTTCCACTAAGAATTCTCATCAG
>NW_004524726.1:4236323-4245156 GCF_000260255.1 Octodon degus
TTTTTTTTTTTTCTGGTACTGGGGATGGAACTCAGGACCTTGTGCTTGTCAGGCAGGTGTGTAAGACTTTAAGCTATCTCCTTGGCTTATATATTTAAATGTTTCTAAAAAGGATGTTTTAGAAATACTAATTTTGAAAAACTAGAGAAAAAGTAAGTTGGGGAAATAAATATTTCTTATGGGGATGTATCACTTGGTTTTTTCCTCTGTCTGAATCTTGGAAGAACTGAAGGCAAATGAGTGAAGAATGTCCCATTTCACTATTAGAAAGAATCATCTTGTCATTAATTTTACTGTATTGTCTGTTGCATTGCTGGAGAAATAAAAATTTATACTTAAAGCCATATAGAAATAGATTTTAAAGTTAAGAGGCTAGAGAAAGTGGGTTTAGCCTGGGGCCATAGAAGGCTTTCAAGTTTACAGAAAGCTTCAGTTAAGATGCTTAGTTGTATAGCAGATCTTTGATACAGAGTGATAAAAATTTTACAAACCTTTCCTGTGTACTGTACAGGAAAGGAGGAGATTTGTTGTGTGGGTCCTGGGGGTGTATGTGCATAAAGTTTTGTTTCCATTGCAGCAAGGAATGGTATTAGTGAAGTGGACTACACTGAAAGCACTTGTGTGGTGGTAGATTGGAAAAATCGTGTCTTTTTACAGTATTCCAAGTTCCTGTTGTTATTTTAATTCTGGTGACAACTATCAGTGGTGTGTCCATAACTATCATCTCCTAGCAAATTGTAAAATAGTTAACATACCTTTGTCGTTGTCTCATACTTCTTCCTCTTTGGTTTCTCTTCTATATTCTTTATTGTCTGGCTTATTTCCTATGTAATGAGAACATCTCTTGTTGCCTTATGAGTGCTTGAAGTAAGTACCCTTCTCTTTTTGGTAGTTACTCTTAGGTGATCATGTTCTATTTCTCAGGATTCGCACTAATTGTATACATTATTCACTTGAAAACACAAATGATGTTAATTCTTTTGAATGTACTATGCCTTGTACCCCCCAACTCTTTGACTTGGAACAAATAGAATTTTTGAAGTTAGCACTGATCCTGTACATGCAGCAAAGTAAGAGAGCAGGGGTATTGCAAGTAGCTGCAAGTGATTTCTACCTGGCTCATGTGTCCTATAAACATTTGATAGTATATAGTGTAGTGAATCACTTTAACACAGAAAAGACAAAGTAACTTTATCTTGTTTTTTATAATCTTGTATTTCACCAGTTAGATACTGCAGTGATTGTATGTTCATGTGTCTAAGTAAGCTGGTGATTATTTTTGTCTTTCAAAGTTAAATCACTTGTGCAAATTATTTGATTCCTTGTAACTTCTATGATATGTTTAACACAAGCTTCCACATATTTCATAATTTCTGAGTAGGTTAGAGACCTTTGGGCAGTGCATTTCTAACTTGCCTAAGTGCATCTCTGACTCTTAAGAAATATACATATTTCAAATTAGATAAGCCTTAGTCAAGTAGTTCTTAACTTGGGCTTTCTGGGTAAAATCAGGTGTCTGTTAATGTGGATTAGGAAAAAAAAAGTCACATTTTTCCCTAATTTCCAATTGAAAGTAGGCTTTTCTTTCAATTACAGACAACTGACAGTAGTATACTTCTGCCAGCCGAGTTCACATATACCTTCATAACAGATTGCAGTTATTTTAAATACATTATCATTTAAGTTCAGCACTATTTCAGAATGAATATAGTTTTAGATCAACCACAAGATCTTGTTTCACACATTAATAAAGAGTTCATGCCTATAATCCCAGCGATGAGGGAACTGAGGCAGGAAGCTTGCAAGAATGCAAGAAGTCTGAAATGAATGAATAAAATTTCTTAAAAAGGGGCTAGGATGCAGCACCTCTGGCCTCAATCATAGCTTGGGTTGCAGGGTGGAGGTGGAGGTTGGGATGGAAATTTTGTGAGTTGGTTTGTCCTGCAGCAGTCACTAAGAGAAGCTAGAGTGCAAGAATTTATTTGTTTTGGAAAGGAGTCAAGGAGTGGGTAATGTTTGTGAAAGAAAGTTTGTGAAAGGTAGAAAAAGCTGGATGACACAGGAAGAATCTATTCCATGTTTGTGGCCGTTCTGTTCTGCAATACAAGGAACCAACACACTATGGATAAAGAGATATCTTTTCCAACTTAGAATACATTTTTAAGACCATTTGAACATCACTATTCATCTATTTTATTTATATTTTGAGGCAGGTTCTTGCTCCGTGCTAAGGATAGCCTTGAACTTGTGCTGGAAGTGTTCTTCCTGATTCAGTCTCCCACGTAGCAGGGACTACACATGTGCATTGCTTAGCCAGACTCCCAAGTCTTGTTTTAGGAGACTACTGCATTGTATTTGTTAATTCAAGTCTGTATGAAATTTACTCCTTAAGGGGCAATAATAAAGCAACAGTATTAGTAGCAATGTTATTTTAGCACTTACATGTTTATATTGTGTCATTTATTCTCCTAAATAATTCTATGAAAGAACTAAGGAAAATGTTCTGTGTGCTTTATGTATAAGAAAAAGTTGTGCTCTTCAAGTAAAGTTCGGCTGAAGGGACCAGCCTGTCTGCATGGAATACAGATCTGAATCGAAAGCCACTGCTCTTTCTGCTGTGCCATGCTGCTTCTCTGATTAAAAGAAATCCTATTATGTTTTATTTAAAGTGCTCTTCTTTGATTTAAAATAATTTTCCTCTCATCTGCTGCTACCTTACCACTGCCCCACAGCAGTTCACCCTCATCCTGCAATTTATATTAAAGGCTTTAAAAACTTGCCTTTTTTTATTAAGACTATCTTTCATCATTTGGTGCGGGTGTTCACTTCTGTAAGTATTTGAGCTGTAAATACTAACACCATGCTGTGGAGTATACGCGAGAAGTGAGGGGTGCTGTGGCTTCCTCCCTGCAAGAGCGCAGCCTGGGCTTTTATGGCTGGAGTTTTTCCTCTCGAGAATGGGGCACATAATACCCATCTGATGGGGTTATTGTGAGGATTATAGAATGAGCACTGTGAAGCATCTTTGCAGTGTGCAGCTTATTGTGTTGCTTGGGAGGTGTTAACTTTGGAGAATACTGGCATTATTTTCACTTGCAAAGTTTTGTGTATCATCTGAGTGCTCCACAGTATACCTTTTTTTTTTTTTTTTTGGTTGGGGAAGTAGTAAAAATTAAAGATTTTAAATCTTTACCTTGGAGTGTTTTATTGTATCATTTTAGAATTTGTTTTTTTTTTTAATTTGTTTTTTGTAACAGATACATGCAAACATAAGAGTTGTTTTTATTTAGAGTGTACTGTGTGATGTTGTTTCTATTGCATAATGTTTAAACCAGGGTAAACATCTGTCTTCCTGTATATTTATCATTTCCTTATGGCAAAACATTGAAATTGATTTCTTCTAGTTTTCTGAACTATACTGCACAGGCTGTCTCTCACCTCCCTGCTGTGTGGTGGAACACCAGCACTCCTTGCTGCTACTTAACCCTGACCTTTGACCCTGTGACCCTCCTCTCCCCAGCCTGCTCTCCCCAGCTTCTGTTAACCACCTTACACTCTTGACTTCTGAGGTTATCTTGTTTTTGATTCCTGCTAGCAGTGAGAATATGTGTTCCTCCTTCTTCATATGAAACAATCATCTCCATTTCTATAGATATTTCTTAAATGCCAGGATATCATCCTTTTTATATGTATGCTTCAGTAGTAATTTTTTTATTCCTTCATCAGATGATAGACACTTAGATTGTTTCCATTTCTTAGCTACTATGAAGAGTGCTGCTTTCATCATGGCAGTACATGTGTTTCTTTGATGTCATGATTTCTTTCTTTCTTTTTTTTAATATGTATCTAGTCCTGGCATTGCTGAATCATCTGACTGTCTGTCTGTGAGGAGCTGCCATATTGTTTTCTACCATGGATATGAGTTGCATTGGTTTAATTTTCTCCATATTTTGTGGTTTTAGTCATAGCTATTCTTACTGGATTGAGTGGTATTGCATTGTGATTTCGACTCACATTTCCTGATGATTGGTGATACTGAAAAATTTTTCAAATATCTGTTGACCCTTTGTATACCCCTGTGCCATTTGTGTACATTAAAACTGCAGTCACTGTGGGAGTTGGCACATCTATGTATTGTATTCAGATTCATTTAAGTTTTCCGTCTCCCTACTCTTCTGACCCCCTACCAGTAGGCCTCCTTCCCATTTTGAAAAATTCTCTCTTCCTATTTATTGCATCTCTTCTGTTTTGCTCTTTATGTTTTGGATTTGTCACATAAGAGAAACTATGTGATATTTTAATCTTCTTAGTTTTATTAGTTTCACTTAGTATTGTAGTCTCAAGGTATACCCATTTATCTACTAATAAATCATATTTATCCTTCTTTATGGCTGAGTAGTACTCCATTGAATGCATACATCACATTTTCTTTATTCACTCATTTATTTATGGGCATGTAGGCTGCTTCCTTGATTTAGATATTGTGAGCTATACAGCTACAAACATAAGCTGCATGTATCACTATAACATAGTGTCCTTTTTTTTTTTTTTTAATGTCTTTAAACTTTTTAGGAAGATACCCAGAGGAGGCTTAGCTGGGTCAGATGGAATCTCTGTGTTTAGTTTGAAGAATCTCTAAACTGATTTTGGTAGTGCTTATACTCCTGGTGATTTACATTCTCACTGACACTTTTTTCCTGTAACATTACCATCTATTATTTATTTTGACTTTTTGTGTATTTCAGACAGGGTCTCACTACACAGCTCATACTCATAGTGATCCTTTTGTTTTCGGCCTCCTCAGCACTGGGATTACAGGTGTGCACCACCGTACCTGGTCTCTGGGGTTGGCTCAGTGCACCTGGATGTGAGCTGATACTGCATATGGTGCTGGGGATCACACCCTGGTCCCTGTGCTTGCCTAAATAAATGCTTAGTCTGCTGAGCTATCTCTTGCCATCTGTTTTTATTGTTTTGCTTGATGATAGCTATTCTTTCTAGAGTAAGACAGAATCTCACTATTTGCCCCTTTGTCTTTGGAGATATATCTGTGCTTTTTTTTTTTTTTTCCTGCTGCTGAGTCTTTGGAGATCCATATGTATTCTGGATATTAATTTCTTGTCAGACAGTTAGCTTACAAGTAAAGTTTGCAAACAAAGTTTCTTTCATCTTTTTTGTTATGTTATTTATTTTGCTATGCTGAAGCTTTTTAGTTTGGTATTTGTCTGTATTTGTTTTTGTTTTCCTGTATGTTTTTGGTCTTAATAAAAAAAGTTTGCTGTGTTCAATCCCTTGAAGTGTTTTCCTGTGCTTGCCTCCCCTAGTAATTTCTTAGTTTCAAGTCCTACATTTATTTGTTAGAAACTTGACTTGTGTAGCTGGGAGAGATAGATAGGCTTCTAGTTCCATTCCTCTGTGGTGTGGACACCCAATTTTCCCAGCCCCACTTTGGAGAAGACTTTCCTCACGGTGGGTCCCTAGCACCTTTCGTAGATAGCTTAGCCCGGGCATCCAAATGATGCTTCTTACAACACAAAAGCATCTTGTTAAATGACCACAGGTGGAGCTTACTGTAACACTGGTCTGTAGCATTAACTTTTGAACATAGGCTTATAATAACTGATTATTCTTGTCTCTTTTATTTTGGGAGGGGTATGTCATATCAAGTGCTTTATTAATTTCTTGAAGCAGGGGTTTGTTGAATTAAGAATGAATGTAAAGACATGTAGAGGTTATTTTCCGATTTTTTTTTTTTTAATTTTATTTTCAGCTCATGGAATTGAGCAACTAACAATTTTTGTAGCTTTATGAGACTTAAAAGCTAAAATTCATGGTCCTGCATGCCACGCCCGCCTGCCCCGGGCATGCTGAGCTGGCCACTAAGTCCTTACTTGGTGGTACACGCCTGTGATCGCAGTAGAGTGGAGGCTGAAAACAGGAGGATCACTGTGAATCCGAGTTGTGTAGCGAGACCCTGTACCAAATACATAAATGAAAAAAAAAAAATAATAAAAGCTAAACTTTTAAGACCCAGTCCTAGCCCAGGCCCCCTGAGTGTGTGGGAGAGCTTCCGGCTATCCTGCGCCAGTGGGACCTACTACTGGTCCCAGCCCAGGGGCAGTGTGGGTGAGACCCTCTACCGGCCCCTTGGGACGCCCCCCACCACTCTGCAGCACCACCCCCACCCCACACACAGAGTAGGAATTTCTGCCCATTCCAGGAACCCCCAGATCCAGTCCTAGCCCAAACCCTGTCTGCACCTGAACTTCAGTACATGCTAAGGTTATAACTACAATGAAGATCTACAACAAAGGTCAGAAGACAGTGCTACACAAAATGAAAAGAAGGAAAAAAATGCAACCTCAGAAACCAAGCCCACCCATAAAAAGTGCAGAGGACACTAACACAAAACAAATTGGGAATCACACAGCTGAAAGCAATGAATCAATGGCTTCTGAAATAAAGAAACAGCTGCAGAAAGGTATAGAGGAACTCAGATTGGAAATAAAAAAAGAAATCCCTGAATTAATAACACCTGCAGTAAAGAATCAAATGCAGAAACATATGAAGGAAACCCAATGCGCACCCAGAAGAAGTGCAGAGAACAACAGCTCAGCTCAAATGCATGAATCAAGAGTGTCGATAGTAAATAAGCAACAGCAGAAAGATACAGAGGAACTCAGAGTGCAATTCTTTTCTGAAATGAAAAAGAATTCTCAGAACTCATAGCATCTGAAATAAAGAAGCAACTACAGAAACATAGGGAGGAAACCCAATCTGAAAAAAACACTTCAGTAAAAGATTTTGCAACTGTTTCTAAAGAAGACATTGATAAAAAAATAGAGGAGATTAGAAAAATGACGGATTCCTTGAATGAGCAATACAGGAAAGAAATAGATCGCATGAAGCAGAGTCAAAGAGATATAGAGAAAATTAAAATCTCAATCACAAGCTTCCAAAACCGTTTAAGTGAATGTGAAGACAGAGTTGCAGATCTTGAAGATGCTGGTGCATCTAGTGAAAAGATAAGAAAGGCTCTCTTAAAAACAACAAGGATGCAGGAAAGAATAATCTATCACCTGCAAGATGATGCAAAGATGAACAATGTGAGAGTAATAGGCATCAATGAGAAAGAAAGAGTCAATACAAATGACATTAAAAAAACATGAGCATAAGTAATAGCAGAAAACTTCCCAAATATGAGGAAACAATCTGACATTCAGGTATCTGAAGCATACAGAATGCCAAGTAACCTCAACCGAATGAAAAACACACCGAGACAAATAATAGTCAAGATCCCAGAAATTCAGCACAAGAAGAATATACTGAAAGCAGCTAGAGAAAAGAAACAGATCACATTCAAAGGAAATCCCATCAGAATTACGGGCGACTTCTCTTCACAAACCATGCAGGCAAGGAGAGCATGGAGCAGAGTAATTCAAGTCCTCTATGAAAACAAATTCCAGCCCAGACTACTATACCCTGCAAAACTCTTTTTCAAGTTTCATGGAGAAGTGAAATACTTCCATGACAAAGAACAGCTAAAGAATTTCGTGATGACAAAGCCAACCCTACACGGGCTACTGAAAGAGAATGTTCTAGAGAGGGACCAAAATGATCAGAACTCCACGAATGAGATCAGAAGCAACCAACTAAATAGGGCAAGCAACTAAACACAGGAGAAAAAGGAGTAAACAATAACAAGTAAATAATATGTCAATCGTAAATCAATACATCTCAATTCTAACCATCAATATCAATTCACCAATTAAGAGAAATACACTGGTACAGTGGATTAGGAAACAAAATTCAACAATATGCTGTATACAAGAAACACATTTAATTCATAAAGACATTCATAGGCTGAAAATCAAAGGATGGAACACAATACTACATGCCCCAGCACCTCAGAAAAAAGAAGGGGTAGCAATCCTATTCTCAGACAGTCTCAACTTCAAACCAACAATGATCAAGTGAAATAAAGAAGGCCACTATATTCTGGTTAGGGAAAAAATTCAAGTGGAAGAGGTAGCACTCATAAATATGTGTGCACCAAACATGGGAGCACCCAACTATGTAAAGCATATCTTAATGGACATGAAAAATCTAATATCCAATGCCACAATTTTAACAGGAGACCTTAACACACCCTTATCTCTAAAAGATAAGTCAACCAGACAAAAACTTAGCAAAGAAATAACAGAAGTTAACCAGAGCTTGAAACAAAAGGACTTGGTGGACATATACAGTGTTCCACCCAAACACAGCTGAATACACATTTTTCTCAGCTGCACATGGCTCATTTTCTAAAATAGACCACACACTGGTCCATAGGTCATGCTTAAGTATATGTAAGAAAACAAATTATCCCATGCATATTGTTTGACCACAGTGCAATGAAACTGGAAATAAATGAGAAACCAGAAAAAAACCTTAAATACTTACTTGTCATGATTTTTAATGACATCCTACTCAGCAACCAATGTGTCACAGATGAAATTAAACAAGAAATTGAACAGTATCTACAATTCAATGAAAATTCAAGCACAACTTATCGTAATTTATAGGATACAAGGAAAGCAGTTCTCACAGGGAAATTCATAGCTGTCAACTTACACATTAGAAGAACAGAATGGGAACAAGTAAATACTCAAATGCTGCACCTCAACAACTAGAAAAGGAAGAGCCAACCAAACACAGAGCCCAAAGACAAAAGGAAATCATAAAGATTAGAGCAGAAATTAACTCAATTGAGATGAAGAAAACAATTCAAAGAATTAAAAAAGCAAAAAGCTGGTTCTTTGAAAGATTAAATAAAATTGATAAGCCCCTA
>NW_004524726.1:4245282-4246618 GCF_000260255.1 Octodon degus
TTTTTTTTTTTTTTTTTAAGTCTAAGCAAACCAAAGCATATAGAAAAGTTCCACTAAGAATTCTCATCAGAAAATCCAAGCTGAATGGGAGGAAAGATATAAAAGTAGAGGGCTGTTAAAAGGGAAACTCGATAGAATTGCACTGATTAAATTTTATTATCATCAAGAGCATATTTCTTGGACCCACGAAAACTGGGAAAATGTGGAATTTAAAGAATGTTTTTAGTCAAGAATTTGCAGGAGTAAGTCTTACTGAACCAAGTCGAAGTACTGCAAGCTTTTGGAATGGCTGTTTTTGAGAGACAGCCTCAAAACTGATTAGTAGGACAGTTTCAATAATCAACACATTGCATACTGTTGTCTTCTTAGTGGTTATTCATAGTATAAGATGCAGATGTGATAGCCTACCCATAAACCCATAAACACTATTAGTAGAATTAAGAGAAAGTAGCTGTATATCTATCCTATTTTGAATATACAGATACAAAATGGTCCTTCATTTGTATCCCTTTTTTTTTTTTTTTTTGCCCAGTTTTGCCAGATATGGGTATTCTGTGTCACCTAAATATTGTGGGTGCGTGAATGCAGCAAAATAATCCAATATAGTTCAGTAGCCCACAATGGTAGTAGGTCATCCACAGGACTGGCAACGACAGAAGGCATTGACCTGAGCCCTTCACAGCTCAGCATATTAATATGGCTTTACTTTGTATACTTTGCTTTTATACTTTTCTGCTGGATGGTTAAGACCAAGATAAAGCAAGACCTATATAACAAGAAATGTAACTTTTGTATCTGACAAATTCAGTCATATCCCCTCAGGATTTACCCGGAAACCTGTACCTCAATTTGTAGATCTTTTGTCAATATCAGCCATGTGGATGAGTCACGGCCATTGCTTGATCAATTTGTTCTCTGTGAACGCCTCAGAAAATGTTTTCTCTCCATGTGACTCTCTTTAGGCACACTCTATATCATCAATCACTTTCCTCTATGGCCCCCTAATCTCCTTGATTAGAAAATTTGGGACACAACTGAGTTGCATAATGTTATAGCACAGGTTCTCCTATGTCCTAAGTCCTCACTGACCTTGAAAGGTAAGGGTCAAAATGTTGGCTGTCCTTATAGCTCTTCTTTTTCTCTAATTTTTGGTCTGCAAACTTAAGTTTTTAACCCTCCAGAAGGGAAGCTTATTATTATTATTACCCTACAATGTAGGCAGTTGAGCTTAACCTTACTATCTGTCTGAATATCAAACATCTTAGGCATAACATGGAACAGGTATTTTCCATCAAGTATTGATATGTTAAACTTTAAGTCCCTAAAGAATATGAAG